>NW_024097628.1:0-108303 GCF_016545835.1 Crotalus tigris
GGAGCACGCCAAATGTTGCCATTTGGTCCGGGGAAGCATTCTTAAGAGAGGCAGAGAGGCCTGCGTGCCTCAGAGCTGTAACGGAGCAGAAGAAACAACAATAAAGGCTTCTTGACACTACGAGATGCTCTGTGCTTATTCGCCGTTAAGCCGAGGACAGTGACCATAATCATATAATTTTAGCCCTACTACTTTTTTACATGCACCACACAAACAGGGCTTTGATTGTGCCATTTTAGCCACTGACTTTTTATTTTATTCATTTTTATTAAATGTACTACAGCTACCACTCCAGCAGACTCTTTTTTGAGATGCTCTGCAGGCACTCTTGGCTCAGATCACCTCCTGACTTAGAGAACTGCAAACATGATAGTTTTTACATGAATATTTTACTGACATACATATTTTACTTTCTTCTTTAAATATTTGCCTGGTTTGGTGCAAACGACAAAGGAAAGTTTGAGTATACATTAATTTTTACTGGAGCATGCAACAGTTGTATTCTACACACACTCTCATTAGCTCTGTGCTCATTTCTTTTATTAAAGCCACTCAACCATTTTAGTATATAAATTTAATTTTAAAAAACAGAATCAATATGATGGAGATCTGTGTGGTCCAGCACTGTGGCAGAATCCACAATAGACACGAATACCTTCTAAACTTTATTTTCCTCCTTCCTCCAACTTCTAGTCAAAGGGATTGTAGAATTCCAAGCAATGTGAACTTTATTTCTTTGTAGTAAACAGAACTCTCTGTTTACTATATATCAACAACTGAAAGAGACAAACTCCAGAAATTCTCAAGACAAAGTTCCATATAATAAACCAAGCTTATGAGTACCTACTTATTTAGGTCCTATGTTTTCTCCATGTCAAAAAAAGTAATCGTAAGGTGTAGGCAGGCAAGCAGATTAGTGAAATCCAGGAGTGCAATTTTAAATGCCAAGTATATCAAAGCAAAGAGATATGAATAGTGCAGTAATATATATCAGTAAACATCCATGAAAACGATGCAACAAAATACGATGGAGCTTTGAAAAATGAAGGTAAGGATTCTTAAGAAGGTAATCATCCACCAGATCTGGTTGCATAAACTTCATTCAAGCCAAGGGTCAAACCTGGGATTTGAGTAATACATTAAGGGTCACAGATTGTGTGTCTACGTACTAGACATTGATAAAAGAGAGTAATCTCCTGCACTCCTGTGAAAATGGCTGCTTATTCCAAAGTTATTTCAAATCATAAGCATGAAGGACATAATGAATGATTTCAGTTGCCTTCCCCAGTCTTAGAGAGGAACTGCTCTGGAGATGCAGCTCAGAGGCCCAAGACACATGGATTGCCTGTTCTGAATTGTGTGTGGTTATCACCAAATAGGGCTGAAATCACAAGCATGAAACAAGAGTTCTTCAGAGAGATGCCAGCTTCCTGACTTTTAAAAATGTCTACTAACCATGTGACCTGCTTTCCACAGACATAGCCAGAAGATAACGGTTTTCTTTTAGCGTCACTGACATGGTTTCATTTTTCTTACTGTTTTTGTCAGGTTTTTTTTTTTTTAACATTTAAAGGCCCTAAATTATTTTTACTATTGTGTAGTCACTTGAAGAAACGTTATAATGGTTATTCTCAAGGAATCTTCCTTACCTTTTTTTAAAAAAACAAAACAAAAACAAATTAGGTTGCATTTCTGCTTAATCAATTCTATTATAAAATAAGGTAGGGAAAGCACACTCACCATGACTTCTGACATCTATAGGAGACACTAAATTTTCTTCTGTGATCAAAGTAACATTTCTGTTTATGTGTTTCTGCTCTCCCCTTTGTCTAAGTCTAGAGACAAAGAGAGAGAGAAGAGGGAGAGAGAGAGGGAGAGAGGGGGAGGGAGAGAGGCAGAGAGAGAGACGGAGACAGAGAACATAGGAATGGCTCCCTATATGTCAAATTTGTTTCCAATCTGTTTAGGTTTCCAAGAACAGTAACCTTTGTTTTTCTTTTGCTTTGGAGCAGTTTTAACTGTAGTCCAATTATTTCAGTCTTTTTGATATAAATCCAACACATTTTATAAACGATGCACTAGTATGATTTTTAAAGGCTCTTAGAACAAGAACAATGTCAGTGAGACATGAATTGTAATCAAGTATGAGTCACAAAAGAACATTTTCTCCATTCATTATTGAAAGTGAATAAAAATAGCTGGGTAAATAGGAAGGAAAGAGTTAAATCTCAAAACAGATGCAGGTAACCTATTTTAATAGATGGTGTCTGTTAGGTCAAGATCAGCCTCAGGTAACTTGCAAGCAAAATGCCACATCTACCTTACTTGACTAAATACTTTGGCTTGCCAGGTGCTTAAAAGGTTCTTTACACACACACACACACACACACTCACACACCCCAATATATACATGGAAATTGATTAAAAATCTCATGGACCTTTCACTGATTCAAAGAATTAGACTTGCTTTAGAAAAAAATGCTCCCCCTTCTTTCTTTTTTGCACGATGTAAGAATGGGAAAATGCTTTTCATAGAAAATGATAAAAGTGGACATTTCTTGAAATAAGCATAAAGGCCTTAATTAACTGTAAAACTAGGCTAGATGAGTAGATTGCTCAAAAGCCAATCCGTATACTGTATGTACCAGCCTTTTGTTTTGTCAAATAGGCATGAAATTAAATACTGAAACTCCATATTTATTTTCACATACTTTCTATTCAACTTGTACACACACATACACGCACACACAGATACATTATTGGAACAAAAATTCCCTAAATACACTTTTCCCCCCTTACTTCCCAGCATTTTATTTAATTTTATGTTTTTCTTGAGTCCATGGAAACAAAGCTTTTTACCAGTTTAATTTCTTTGCCATCAATTGTGAAGCTATATAAATGAAATGGTTGACATTTGGGTTTTTTTTTGTTGTTGTTGTTAAAAAAACCTTTTCCTAATATTTGGTTTTTAGTTCTATAGCAAACTCTTCTAAGGCTATTTTAGTTTTATCTAATCCAGGAGTATCATCTGCTTATTTCAGATTTCTATTGCCTGTGTAAATTGCAGGTGTCCTCTTTTCCAGTCCAATAATAATACATTCACTATCTAAGTAAAACAAACACAGGTTCATTAAGCATCCTTATCTCATTCCCTTTCTTAGTCTGAACCATTACTTCTTGAAATTCAGTTCTTAAATTACCATCTCATTCTTTGCAAAGTTCCTCTGAACAAAAGTCTATTCTAGATCAGGGGTCCCCAAACCCCAGTCCGTGGACCAGTACTGGGCTGTGGCATGCCAGCAACCAGGCCGCACAAACAAGCAAAGCCCCATCTGCGAGATGCAGCCAGTGCACAAAACCACATACCTCCAGTCTGCGGAAAAACAAAACCGGTCTCTGGTGCCCAAAAGGTTGGGGACCTCTGTTCTAGAGCATACATTCAATATATTTATATTTCAATATAAGTTAGAAGTTGCCCCTGGTTCCATTGATTTTTTGCCCACACATAGTCACTCTGTTTCTCTGATTGGGTAAGGAAATATCTCTGAAATGATGATCCAATAGGTCATGGATTGTCTGGTTGTTACTATAAATTTAGAACTCTGTAAAGTCAATAAAATCTCCTTCCAGATATTATTTCAATTTACTAGTAGATTGATACAAACTGTTTAGTCTTAATTGTGTGTGTGTGTGTGTGTGTGTGTGTGTGTGTGTGTATGTTTTCTGAGGTTTTCGCGGGTGTTTGTATGTAGGTCTTTGGTTGTTCGGGTTTTCTCCCACGTAAAATTGGAAGTGTCTTGGCGACGTTTCGACAAAGTCCCATTCATCATCTTCAGGCTGGTGTTTTCAGCTTTGTGCTTCGAGCAGCAATGTGCTTCGTGTTTCGAACAGCATCATTGACACCAGCCTGAAGATGACGAATGGGACTTCGTCGAAACGTCGCCAAGACACTTCCAATTTTACGCGGGAGAAATACATATATATATATATTCAAGAAATATATATATATATATATATTCAAGAATATTGGTAAAAATGCGACTCCCGGGCATAATTATGAATAAAAGAATAAAACATGATCACCGGGAGGGTTGAAGTAAGAATACTTTACTAAAAATATACTATACTTATACTAAAAAGTTGCCAAGCTTTCGCTGGGGGAACTCCCCAGCATCGTCAGGGCTAAAAGGCCATTGCAATAAAGGTGGTTTAAGGAGGTTCAAGTAACGTTTGCGCACGGCTCCTAGACCGTGTTACTGGCCCTAATTGGCCAGCTGATAACCAAGATGTGTCTATAACGTTATGTTCTTTTCTTCGGATGCCCTTCCCTATCCCTCCACTGTTGGTCTTTGGAGGCGTTAGTAACCTTACATCCCCTCCTCTTCCGATAATACCAATGCCTGTCGTATCCGGGGGAGGATTCGATCTGATGTTTTCTTGTGTCTTATGATGGAGATAGGGTTCCACTAACTATGGGTTAATATCCCTTCCCAATTGTATACCTCTCTCCTCCTTTGTTGTGTCAACAGCTCTTATCTGAGTATGGTATGCCTCAGCAATCATGTCTTTATTCTCCACCCCAGTCTCCCTTACATCCGTTCCCTCCCATTGTTTGGCACTCTGTAAGGAGGGTTCTTCTCTACGTTGGTTGGCCCGAAGATGGGTTGTAACGCTATGCCGTCTGATGAATCTTAATGGGTAACCGTTATAACGGCATATGCGAAAGAGGTGTCTCCTCTCTTCATTCCTATACTCATCCGTACTGCAGTGGGAGTCAACGTGCTTAAATAATGTTTTAATGCAGCTGATTTTATGGGAAACTGGATGATTATTCTGATAATGGAGGATCCTGTCCGTGTGAGTTGGTTTGCGGAACACTTTTGTATGTAAGGATCCATCCAATTGGCAATGGATAGATACATACAAGAAGGCAAGGGTGTTATGTTTTTCCTCCTCCACAGTAAATTTTATATCAGAGTAGATGGAATTCAATATTCCCATAAATGTAGCTACATGTTGTCTTTTGACAACAGCGAACGTGTCGTCCACGTACCTCACCCAAAACTTGGGTTGGTATAAAGCCATAGCCTTATGTTCAAGTTGAACATATATATATATATGTTCAATGATGCAATCTTCGATCTCCAGGAAGAGTATACTCCAGTATACTCTTCCTGGAGATCGAAGACCAAGCTTTCGTCAAATACATTTGACATCGTCAGGGTTAAAAGGCAAATGCCGGGGGAAGTCTTATAGAGCTGGGGCCGATGACACGCTCCAGGAGCCGGAAACAGGCATTAAACAACTGTATATAAGACTTCCCCCGGCATTTGCCTTTTAACCCTGACGATGTCAAATGTATTTGACGAAAGCTTGGTGGATTAAATTCTATTTTTGATAGATATTCTCTTGGTGATCATTATTTTGACTATATATATATATATATATATATATATATATATATATATATATATATATATATATACATGTAGGTCTTTGGTTATTCGGGTTTTCTCCCACGTAAAATTGGAAGTGTCTTGGCGACATTTCGACGAAGTCGCATTCGTCATCTTCAGGCTGGTGCTTTTGGCTTCGTGCTTCTAGGAGCTTCTAGGAGCTTCTAGGTGCTTCTCATTGCTCCTAGAAGCACAAAGCCGAAAGCACCAGCCTGAAGATGACAAATGAGACTTCATCGAAACGTCGCCAAGACACTTCCAATTTTACGTGGGAGAAAACCCGAATAACCAAAGACCTACATACAAACACCTGCGAAAACCTCAGAAAACATATATATATATATTAGAAAACTGTTTACTCAATAGCGTGTGTTATAAAGTATTTATCTAGAACATATAGATTCAGTCATACATTTGAAAAATCTTTCCAGGAAAGCCCTGGAGGGTGCCATTCCTCTCTTTTAACAACCACCTCACCTTCTCCCCTAATTCTGAAACTCCCTCAAAATCCAATTGGGAATGAAAGCAAATTTAATTAAATTCTAAATCAACACATTTCAAATAAAATTCCATCATAAACAATGACCGATGCTATATTTTCCAAAGCAGCACAAGCTTCCGTTGGCATTTAACACATTATTTCAACAAGACTCAGGACAGTGACCGTGGTTATGAAATACATTCTTGGAATGGTAATATCTTTGAGCAGCAGGATTAGACCTCTCCCTTCAAGCTGAGGGCTTCCTGGAAAAAAAATTTATATGTTCTCTTACTTCACTATCATCTGCAAATCATTTGCTGCCTTGTAAACAAAACAGTTCTCCAAAATCTTGCTGAAAAAAAAATACCACCACCAAATACCGCCCTTAAAATCTGGAGAGAAAACCTGTTATACAATGGATCAAAAGGTGAAATATTTTCAAGTTGATATGACCATCCTTCTCAGAATGAAATTGTTTTATGGTCTTAATCTTTGGCCAAATGTGGACACCATACATTTCTATGTAGGATTCCAGTAAAAAGCTTTTGGGGTTCAGCAAAGGACTTTTTAACGTGCTTTAACATTAAGTGCCCATCCTAAGACTTGCTGGCCCAAAGACGAGAACGTGGGGTGGGGTTTCAATGCTACGCCAAGGCTGCCAACAAAACAGGAGTCAATGCCAGGACAGTGGAATTGAAGCTGCACAGAAAATGTCACCACATATTTTATGATTGTATCTTACTATAGTCAAAACGATTCAAAAATATGACAGCACAAATTGTTTCTGTGGAAGGAATTAAGAAGATAATTAACAGCATGTGTCTACTCAATAGTAACTCCATTATGTTTAAATATAACTCAGTGAGACACATATCCACAAAATATACTGGAAATCTGCACCGTCAATGGCCTGTTGTTGTTGTTACTTGCGAAGTCGTGTCCGACCCATCGCGACCCCATGGACAACGTTCCTCCAGGTCTTCCTGTCCTCTACCATCTTCTGGAGTCCATTTAAGTTCACACCTACTGCTTCAGTAGCTCCATCCAGCCACCTCATTCTCTGCCGTCTCCTTCTTCTATTGCCCTCAATCTTTCCCAGCATTAGTCCCATTCTCCAGTGGAGTCCTTCCTTCTCATTAGGGTGGCCAAAGTACTTGAAGTTTCACTTCAGGATCTGGCCTTCTAAAGAGCAGTCGGGGTTATCTCTGTTTTTTCTAGGACTGACCGTTTGAAACGGCCTTTCAGTCCCAGGACTCGCAGGACTATTCTGTCCAGCACCTAGTTCAAAGAAGGCCTCAATATCTTTTGCGCCAGCTTTCTTTGGTCCAGCTTTCACAGCCATACATTGCAACTGGGAAAACCATTGGCCTGGAATGGTGACTATACGCAACTTTTGTTGGTCAGGGTTGATGTCTCTCGTTTTTAGAATGCTGTCTAGATTTGCCCATCGCTTTTTTCCTCCCCAGGAGCAAGTCGTCTTTTAATTTCTTGGCTGCAGGTCCCCATCTGAGTGGATCTTTGAGCCCAGAAAAATAAAATCTGTCAACTGACCTCCATTTCTTCCCCATCTATTTTGCCAGGAATTGAGAGGGCTGGATGCCATGATTTTGGTTTTCTTAATGTTGAGTTTCAAGCCTACTTTTGCACTCTCCTTCTTCACCCGCATCAAGAGGCTCTTTAGTTCCTCTTCACTTTCTGCCATTAGAGTGGTATCATCTGCATATCTTAGGTTGTTGATATTTCTCCCGGCAATCTTAATTCCAACTTTTGATTCATCTAGCCCTGCCTTTCTCATGATTTGCTCTGCATATAAGTTAAATAGGCAGGGTGACAGTATACAGCCTTGCCGGACTCCTTTTCCAATTTTGAACCAATCAGTGGTTCCGTGTCCAGTTCCACGAAAAAAAACAAAAAAAAAACAAATGTTGCTTCTCTGACCCGCATATAGGTTTTTCTAAAGAGACAACTGAGATGGTCCCTGGTAATCCCATCTCTTTTAAGAACTTGCCACAATTTGTTGTGATCCACACAATCAAAGGCTTTTGTTTGCATAGTCAATGAAGCAGAAGTAGATTGTTTTTTTCGGGAACTCCCTGGCTTCTCCATGATCCAGCGTATTGTTGGCAATTTGATCTCCTAGTTCCTCTGCCTCTTCGAAATCCTGCCTGTACTTCTGGTAGTTTCTCGATCCCATACTGCTGGAGTCTAGCTTGTAGGATTTAAGCATAACTTTACTAGCATGTGAAATGAGTGTAATGGTGCGATAGTTTGAACATTCTTTGGCATTGCCTTTCTTTGGAATTGGAATGTAAAATGACCTTTTCCAATCCTGTGGCCACTGTTGAGTTTTCCAAATTTGCTGGCAAATTGAGTGTAGCACTTTTACTGCATCGTCTTTTAAGATTTTGAATAGTTTAGCTGGAATACTGTCACCTCCACTAGCTTTGTTGTTGCTCAGATTTTCTAAGGCCCATTTCACTTCACATTCTAAGATGTCTGGTTCGAGGTCAATGACCATCTCACTGTGGTTATCTGGGATGTTAAGCTCATTCTTGTATAGTTCTTCTGTGTAGTTTTGCCATCTCTTCTTAATCTCTTCTGCCTCTGTTAGGTCTCTGCCATTTTTGTCCTTTATCATGCAAAAAAAAAAAAAAACCATAAAAAAAAAAAAAAAACTTTTGCCTGAAACGTTCCCTTCATATCTCACTTTTTCTGAAGAGCTCTCTGGTCCCTCCCTTCTGTTGGTTTTGTTCTATTTCTTTTGCACTTTCATTTGAAGGTATTCTTATCTCTTCTACTACTCTCTGGATTCCTGCTTCAAATTGGGTAGTATCACTTCTTTTCCTTCCTTGCCTTTTTGCTTCCCTGTCTTTCTCAGCTATTTGCAAAGCTTCCTCAGACAGCCATTTTGGCTTTACTATGCATTTCTTTTTTTCCTTTGGGTGGTTTTAGTTGCTACCCTCTTGTAACAAATGTTTGCTCAACTTCCATCCATAGTTCTTCAGGCCTCTGTCCTATCAGATCCAGTTCCTTAATCTATTTGTCACCTCTACTGTATATTCATCAGGGATATGATTTAGTTCATACTTGAGTGGCCTAGTGCTTTTCCCTACTTTTTTCAATTTAAGCCTAATTTTTGCAACGAGAAGCTCATGATCTGAGCCACAGTCAGTTCCTGGTCTTGTTTTTACTGACTGTATAGAGCTTCTCCATCTTTGGCTGCAGAGCACATAGTCAATCTGATTTCTATATTGACCGTCTGGTGATGTCCATGTGTAGAGTCGTCTCTTGGGTTGTTGGAAAATAGTGTTTGTTATGACCATCGTATTCTCTTGACAAAATTCTATTAGCCTGTGCCCTGCTTCATTTTGTACTCCAAGGCCAAACTTGCCTGTTATTCCGGTTATCTTTTGGCTTCTACCTTAGCATTCCAATCCCCCATGATGATAAGGACATCATTTTTTGGTGTTTAATTCCTAAATAAGGTGCTGTAGGGCTTCATAGAACCTGTCAATTTCATCCTCTTCAGCACCAGTGGTTGGGGCATAGATTTGGACTATTGTGATATTGAATGGTTTGCCTTGGATTCGAATTGAGATCATTCTGTCATTTTGGGGATTGTATCCCAGTATTGCTTTTCCTATTCTTTATTGACTATGAAGGCTACTCCATTTCTTCTGAGGGATTCTTGCCCACAGTAGTATACCTGATGGTCATCTGAGTTAAATTCACCCATTCCTGTCCATTTTAGTTCGCTGATTCCTAAGATGTCAATGTTCAGTCTTGTCATCTCTTTTTTGACTACGTCTAGCTTGCCTTGATTCATGGATCTTACATTCCAGGTTCCTATGGAGAAAAAATCTTTACAGCATCGGACTTTCCTTTCACCACCAGATATATCCACAGCTGAGCGTCCTTTCGGCTTTTGCCCAGTCGCTTCATTCTTTCTGGCGCTACTAGTACTAGCCCTCTGCTCTTCCCCAGTAGCATATTGGACACCTTCCGACCTGAGGGGCTCATCTTCCAGCGTCATATCTTTTTGCCTTTTAGTACTGTCCATGGGGTTTTCATGGCAAAGATACTGGAGTGGTTTGCCATTTCCTTCTCCAGGGGATCACATTTTGTCAGAACTCTCTGCTATAACCTGTCCGTCTTGGGTGGCCCTGCACGGCATAGCTTATAGCTTCATTGAGTTACGCAAGCCCCTTCGCCACGACAAGGCAGTAATCCATAAAGGGGAAATTCAAATGCTTATATGGAAGCAACTACTAAAGCAGAATTTGTACAAGAATTATAGCATTTCTTTAGCTTTACTATGCAACCAAATCAATTTTATAGTAATAATAGATGCCATTTTATCTTTTTGTAATGCTGCTTTACAAGGCAGTCATTTCCATAAAAACTTTTAATTCTTTGGAACAGAAAGAATAAAGAACAAACCCATCTGCAATGTATCCTAAATCCACCACCACCCTCTCCAAAATATTCTTATCAGCTATAAATATTTCCTCACAAATAATCTTTCTTTCTTTCTTTCTTTCTTTCTTTCTTTCTTTCAAAATAGGAGATGGAAGCAAATGTTTTAAAGCAACATCTGCTAAACATCATTTGGCAGATGCAAATCAAAATGGTTTCCTTTATAGCATTTTTGTGTCAAAATAAGAAAAAAAATGGCCTGCATTTGAGAAAGAAGTGGGTTTTTATTATTTTTCGCTTGTGTATTGTGAATCCTCTTCTCTTCTCCCCCCCAATAATAAGGAAAGTTACCCTGGGAAGATAATGCGTATGATTGCAGCTCTGCCTTGTTAAAATCCTGGCCTTTTTATGCAGTCATGTTATCACTCATGAATTATGCATGAAAGAGGATCTCATTACATTCCATTTTCTTTACAGCCGCATTCCCTGCTCTTCGACATGCTCAGATTCCCATCAGTCTGGCCCACTCCCCTGAAGCCTGGCTCTATCATAGCATTTTCCCCATTCCCCCAACAAAATGGGCGTGTTTAACTTGTCACCTCGAGCTGGATATAAATTATTCACCAGAGCTTTGCGTAGATTTGTGCGATAACCAGCCTCAAGTCAAACAAACTTCATAGGTTTGGGTCTATTTGACAGGGACCATTGATGGCTATTTCCTCTTGAGTAGCCCTTCCCACCCCCATCAATATCCTTTTGATCATAAAGCATTTTTCACATTCAGATATAGTGCATATGTATTTCTTTTGAAATTTAAGCAAGGCTATTACATTCTTCCTTGTGGCTGTAATGTCCATTTCATGTTATTGATTTAACAAACGGGATCAATGTCTTCCTGAGAAGCCTGCTCAGGAGTAAAGCACATTGAGATCACTCCTCATTGAGCCTCAGTGTTCTTTCTTTTTAATTATTTTGATAATGAGTGAAGGTATGTGAAAACATAATAAGTGGTTCAGTAATGTAGGGAGCTGTTTCTGCAACAGCAACTCACCTGCTCAGTATCTCCATCAAGGTGTTGAAAGGTTTTCTTTTCAAGTTACAAATATCAATTATCTTTTTTAGTTTTTATAATAAATTAATTATATTGCAATAATACTTTCTAACATAACTGGAATTTTACATAGAGTACTGCTGTCTGGATTTAGATTTTTACCAGAATGGCTTTAGATCCTTGAAAGAAAAAGAAGGATTAGCTAATATAAACAATTAACATTTTTCTTTCTATCTTTCTATGTAATCTCTATGCCCCTGTTTATGCACTTTACTACTTATTAGGGGGATGCATGGGCCACATTTTGAGCATACTTTGGTAGAAATGTACAAACTATAATCAATGGTTCATGGTATCTCCAAAGCCATCTTGAAAGATTTCCAGGCTCAGGTTAAAATGTTGACAATCTTTAAAGCTTTAAAGCTAGCTGAGGACCATTCATTACAAACCTGGCCAGATGTTAAGTATGGGCACTTTGAAAGAATCTTTCTGGTGCTAACAAAGAAAATGTCCATGTGTGATGTGCTCTCAGGCATCAGATGTACTTGAAGATATCATGCTGCAGAGAACCATCTCACCAGTGACAAACACGATTTCAAGGGGAAAAGAGTTGCTTATTGTTCCTTCTTTACTGAACTACATTATTAAAGCAGATATTCTGCCATTCCAGTTACAAGTTTTTCTATTTGCTGTCTGTATTTGGGGCCACACAGAGTGTGCTGAATTATTTCCTTTTGTATATCACCAATTTCTTTGCAGACCAGCTGTTGATGACTTCAGAACCAATGTTGGACTAAGACGCAGACCAAAGTCTCTTCCAGTCATTCTTTACTAAGTTATTTCAACCTGTCTCAGGCAGTTGTTATGGAAGATACTGAAGGAGTTAGAATCATATAGTATTTTGAGTTCCTCATGGAAAAGAGAGATATAAGGCTACCTTATCCTTATTTTTCTATTTGCTCCTCCAGGTTGCCATTACAGAATATCTGTATTTGATCCATAAGGTACAAATATTTGCAAAACTAAGCATGGTTTTTGTAACTTATCATGGGAAGCATAGTGGCTCACGATGCTGGGTTGACAAGCAGCAAGTCTGAGTTTGAGACCTGAGTGCTGCCGTCGGATGGAGTGAGCTCCTGTTCTGCCAGGGACATGAAAGGAGTCCCCAACTGGGCATCCCCTCAACAATGGTGATGTCACTGGGTAATGTTTTCAACCTGGAAGTGTCTCAGTGCTTCTGACATGAATGCGATGTGATGTATCTTTTCATACCACACTAATTTTCCCACAGTTACCCCTGTCTTTCTGTTATATTATAAAATGAGTCTATTAAGAATGTGAAGTATGATATGGCTACTTTAATGGTAAATTTATAATTCTCTAAACAAATATTATTTCTCTGAAAATTAAATTGAAAGGAATTGAGTGAAGCAAATTTTTTAAAAATTACAAATCTTTGAGTTTTTTCTTTAGAATTCAGCCCCCTCTTCCCAATGATTCCCATTACATTCTTCACAACTAATCTATGCAAATACCTTTGAAATATTTGAGTTATAATATCTGGATACATGCTAGGTCAAGGGTGGAAATTTAAAGACTACTGGGACGCTGCTGATGCAATTACAATTCATAGCTTATTTTGTATATAAATGCATCCCTGCTTTCTTTATGTGTGGGCTGGGAGTCTCTTTCTAATTTCACTCACAGCATTAATATCATTAGCACAGACTTGTTTGTATACTATAGATAAGTAATAATTTAAATCCTCTGTGTAGTTAAGAAATAATATTTACTTAATTACTCTTTTTCATAATGGTTTCCTTCTTCATTACTATATGCAAAGATGAGGCCACAGACTTGAATGCCACTGAGCAGTTGCCTCTGTGAACCAAATACAAGATATTGGTGGTGGGGGAATACCTTTTTAAATAAAGTATCATTCAACTGGGGGGAAAATGTACCTGCAGATTCCAATCAGGATACATAGAAATAGGTTTCATTGTAAGATACATAAAAATAGAAATACTAGAAAAGATACAATTTTAATGATGATACCACATTCATTAAGTATTCTTCTGAAATTATAGAGAGTTACAAATGGGATGGAGAAATTGTCCAAATATCCCCACTTCTGTCCATCCTCAGCTAGAATTTTGAAGATGATCTTGTCAGGAGTTCCCTGAACTGACGAGACAAGACACAACGTGCAAGAACCTTATTGTGAAACAGGGCATTTTTCTTTATCTTTTAGGACAATCCAGGCTAGAAAGGCATTAGTTGTTCTATAAGACTGATTCTCAGCTAGATAATTATGCAAGGAGTTTTCAGTTAGTACATCTAAATAGAGCTTCAGTTCTTCCTTGTTTGGCCCCTGCCTTTCAAAGAAATGTAGTGAATTGCTTTCTGCCTAATTGTTTTACCATTCCATATTTAATCTATACCAGTACTATAAAATAGCCTAAACCAGGGGTAGGCAACCTTGGCTCTTTTATGACTGCTGGACTTCAATTCCCAGAATTCCTGAGCCAGCATGGTTCAGCTTGGAAACCTCTCCCTTTCCCCTCAGCATGGCTGGCTCAGGAATTCTGGGAGTTGAAGTCCATGAATCATAAAAGAGCCCAGGTTGCCTACCCCTGGCCTAAACCAATATGTACTGTATCTATTATAAAAATTATAATATTATTAAATACTGTATTAGATGACACAGCAAAGAAATGTATTTGCAATAGAACAGGGCTGAGATTTTAAATATTGTTGAGTGAAAGTAATTTGGTAAAAAAAAAAATCTGACAAGAAAGAGAAATTCCATAGATTTATTAAAATGGGAAGAGAGAGAAAGAGAGGTAATTTTAAAAAAAAACAGTGTTTGAAACATACACAAATCCAGATGGGAAGTGATAAATCAATAACAAACAGCAAAAAAAAAAGTTGGGAGTAGACATTCAGTAATAAATATTATCACATTTCTAAAATCTCTATGAAATATATATGAAGTTGTTTTAATGGTTGTTCATCTCCCACAGTTGCTACTTTTATATGGGTGACTACACAAATTGAATGAAAGAATGAAAGGAAGAAAGGAAGAAAGGAAGAAAGAAAGAAAGAAAGAAAGAAAGAAAGAAAGAAAGAAAGAAAGAAAGAAAGAAAGAAAGAATTGGTTTGTCCGTTCAAATTTACTATATGCATATGCAATGGTATATTACTAGGCAAGTATAAACGTAAAAACCATATATACAAATATTCACTGCAAGATGAAAATAGTTGTTCCTGATGTTTTTTAAATCATCATTTTTATATAAAAATGGGATTGTTATGAGTCTAAAATATTTAAATGTGAGAGGTAATAAAACTGAGAGATTCATTCATATAAATCAAGGTGAGGACTCTTTCTTTTTTTAGTAATTCCTTCTTTGAAGCATTTTTCTGAAGTACAGTATGTTCTCCAAATATATGACCTCAGCTTCTATACTTTATAGACATTATTTACTTCCATTTTATAAGAATAATACCCATGGCCTCTAAAATACTACCTGAATATTTCCATTCTTGGGCAATCATTTGCATGTTATTTCTGCCAATTGTGGTATTGCAAACTTGTAAGAAACAATAGTTCCAAACTTTACTTCCAAACTTTATCTTTAATATGGTTGTATGATGCTTGTGGAAAACCAGTGGTCTTTGAGTGCCCTTTATCTTTTCATTAGAAGAGTTGATTATTCTAATTTACACTTGGAAATGAGTGTTTTCTTGTTATTTATATCACCCTTTTAAGATAGATGTTGTTGTGTTTGCTTCTGTAATACACTGATGGCTCCATCAATTTTGATGTGATAGATTGTGTTAAGTCCTTGCATTAATGGCGAATGATGAAGACACATGTTTCCCAGAACAACTCTTTAGTGTGTTTTCAGCCAAAACTCCAACAACGAGCAAAGGCACACAGGCCTCCTTTTATACATCCAAATTCCCAGACACAATGGCAACATAGTCAGGCACTTTCGCACCTTGTGCATGGGCGCAAGGCCGGCGCCACTCAGTCTGGTCCCGGGCAGCTTCTGAAAGGCCCGGGACTGTTGCAACGTCCCAAGCCTGCATCTGCAGGCTCAGGACACAACACCTCTCCCCCCTAGCTTGGAACAATCGTGACACCTTCTATATCCTTTTTTTGGGAAGAGTGTCATACTTCCTCACAGTCAAGCATGGAAGGGAGTGCTTGAGATTGCCTCCACCCACAAGTTCCTTTCCTTGTTTCGGCAAATAAGGACACCCACAAAATCATAAGTAAAACAAAATACATTATTAACTAATGACCTTAAGGGTAGTACCCCTTGTAACTTGACAGCAACTTCACAAAGTCTGAAAGATATTTGGGAGGGCACTTGGCCCTTTGTGACCTCCTCGGACGGGAAAATTTGTTTGTTCCCTTTTCTCGCCCACCAGCTGGATGAGCCAGGACATTGCTGCCCATTTGCCTCAGGAGACCCTGGTGTTGTTGCCTGACCTACCTGTTCACCTGCCAGGCTCAGTAGGTTAGGGCTTTGCTGCCCCAAGTACCTTGTTGACCTGCCTATCTGCTGGCTGGCTGGGCCCTTTGAGCTCAAACCAGCATCTCTTGGAGGGGTGGCATTCCCCAGATCCACAATGGACCGTTCTTGGGATCACTGTCCCTCGAACCCAAGGTCAGCAGATAGAGACACAGGAGTGGATGCAGGGCCCCAGTATCTGGTGGACCCCAAGGTCATGCCTGAGGTGCCAGAATCAGGAGTAGCCTCTCTGTTTGCCCCCCTTACAGAGGACTTCCTTCTGGGAGCAGTTGCAGAATGGGATGGGAGTTGTGTGGATACCCCCGGTCAGTCTCCCTGTCTGGAGCATTACTGGTTCTGTGTGAATAATGTGGATACCCCCAGTGTGACACCCTGGCTGGAGTAAATATGGGTGTATGGGATGACCCCCTGCCCCATGACTTCCTGTTCGGAGTACTTGAGGAATCTTGAGATGAGGCACTAATGGCCTCCTCAGCGGCCAGTAACGGCTGCTGACATCAATCCTCAGAATGCACTCTATAACCTTCCCCCCCCCCCAGAGCAGAACCAGGAGCGAAAGTGTGAAGATCCAGCCTCGCACACAGCTGATCTATGTGCCACTGAAGAACGCAGCCATCTTCCAAGGACACTTCATAGGACAAAGGTCCAGAGACCTTGCAGACCACAGCTGGTACCCAGAGATGACCAGGCCCGTGGTTCTGAGTCCAGACCGGATCACCCACTTGTAGACTCCTCAGTGCCCATGGAGGCGACACCTGAGATGCCACCCAGTCTGGGTGCAGCCTGTCCAGTTTAGTAATAAGCCGGCAACCTCATCGAAGTTCAGCAGGGCTCTTCCCGGTGGCTGTGCAAGGTGTGGTGCAATGTGCAAGAAGAAAGTCTGCTAATCTGTGATGTCAGTCACCATAAGTCAGTCTCTTGAGGGCATCCTTGGTGGTGCGCACCATACGCTCAGCCATTCCTTTGGTGGATGGGTGGAAGGGTGCTGAAGTTGCATGGCAGATCAGGTTGGCCTGAAGAAAAGCCTGGAACTCAGAAGATGTAAATTGAGGACCGTTATCTGAAACCAGAACATCTGGAAGGTCATGAGCTGCAAAAATACCTCTCAGCACCTGGATAGTCTTGGCAGTAGTAGTGGAGGACACAGGAACAACCTCTAATCACTTAGAATGGCTATCAACAACCAGGAAGAATTGCCTCTGAAAGGGCCCAGAGTAATCTATATGTACCCTAGACCATGGGGTTTGAGTTTCTTCCCACCTATGAACTGGGGCCTGAGGCATTTCAGGCCGGGACTGTTGGCACACATGGCACCCATGCACCTGGGCCTCGATGGCTTTATCAAGGCCAGGCCACCACAAATGGCTGTGCGCAAGTGCTTTCATCCTGACTATACCAGGGTATCCCTCATGTAGAAAGTGGACAACTCATGCCTCTTTTGCCAGAAACTTTGGAACTCAGTATCAGGGCACGTATCAGGCCATCCTGACAACACCCACGCTAGCACGCAGTGGCAGTTTCTGCAGCCACATCCCTAGCATTGAGGGGAGACTCAGGCAGCTCTTGAATGGATAGAATATTAATGGCTGGAGCAGGATCAGGCTCCAGTGTTGGCAGGGGTTATCTACTCAGGGCATCAGCATGATCCATTTCCTTTCCAGGTTTGTGAATCAATGTGTAGTCATATGCTGACAGGAAAATGGACCAACGCAGCATATCAGGAGACAGGATATGTGGAGTTTGTTTGGTAGTGGTAAACAGCCCCAGAAAGTGCTTATGGTCAGTGTAGACCGTGAAGTGGTGGCCATATATGAAATCATGAAACTTCTTAATGTCAGCCACAATAGCCAGTGCTTCCCTGTCAATCTGAGCATAATTACACACTGCAGAAGACAGGGTTCTGGAATAATAAGCCACAGGGACCTGTGTCCCATCAGCCTTCAGATGGCTAAGTACTGCTCCCACCCCATATGGAGAAGCATCACAGGCAATCAAACAGGTAGTTGCTCATTGAAGTGAGCTAGTACTGCATTAGAAGTAAGCAAGGCTTTAACCTCACTGAAACTTTTTTCATGGACTTTGGTCCACTGCCAACAGGCTTGTTTGTCTAAGAGCCTGTGCTAGGGCTCAGCTATTGCAGCTTTATTTGGCAGAAATGCATGGTAAACGTTTAATAGCCCCAAGAAGGCTTGTAGTTCCCCCTTAGACTTAGGGCTTGGAGCCTGCTGAATAGCTTTCAATTTAGCTTCAGAAGGGTGGATGCCTTAAGCATCTATCCTGAATTCCCAAAAGTCAGTAGAATTGACTCTTATCTTACAGTTGTCCTTTTTTAACTTAAGGCCTGCTCTTCTAAAACAAAGCAAGACAGCCCTCAGTCTCTCTGCCAAGTTTTGAGATGATTCCCCAGCAATGAGAACATCATCAAAATATGGGCAGACTCCAGGAATACCCTGCAGTGTGTTCTCCATGACACTTTGGAAAATGCCAGGGGCTACATTCACCCCAAATTGCAATCGCTTTACTTTAAAAGCTCCTCTATGGGTTACAATTGTCTGAGCCTCAGCAGCTGCCTCATCAACAGGCAACTGTTGATAGGCCTGAGCCAGGTCAAGCTTTGCAAAGATGCCCCTCCTTCAGGGAAGCCAGAATGTGACTTACTACAGGTACTGGATAGGTGTGTTGCTGCAGTGCCTTGTTTAGTGTGCACTTGTAGTCTGCACATATACTGTATGTATGTCCCCATTAGCCTTTAGAGGCATTACTATGTGAGTTTCCCAAGGACTAGAATCTACAGGTTCTAAGATGCCCTGCTGGAGCAATTTGTCCAATTCAGCATCAATCTTGCCCTTGAGGGCAAAAGGTACCCTCCTAGGCTTAACCCTAATGGGTGTTATGGAAGGATCCAATTGTAATGAAACTGGAGGCCCCTTATAGCATCCAAGCTCAGAACTAAACACATCTGCAAATTCCTTGCAGACTTCCGCAAGACTTAATGTTTGCAAATGGTGCAGCCCCGTGACCTGGATTCCCAGAGCCTCGAACCAATCGAGTCCAATAAGACTTGTGCATTCACCCCCAACAACCAACACATCTAAGGGACCTTCAAAATCCTTATGCTGTACCTTAAGGGTGGCCTCCCCCTTAACACACACCTTAGAATTCTGAAAGTCTGTGAGTATTACATTGGATGGCCTGAGTTTAGCTCGAAGGCCACTACTGCTGCAAATTTTCCTGAATGTGTTGAGGGAAATGGAAAGAGCAGACCCAGTGTCCAACTCCATGGATAAAGGAACCACATGCAACCTTACTTTAAGGGACAGTTTCTTCTTTAGGGATTTATGTGTGCTAGTCCTTAAAATACTTCTGCACATTGCACAGAAACCCACCCTATTTTGGCTGGGGACCCTGGTACCTTTCAGATGCAATTCTTCTCTAGGTTGTACCTTCTGACGACCCAAACAGACGGATGCGATGTGGCCTTGCCTGCCGCATGCTCTGCAAATGGCGGAACGGAACCGGCAGTCAGCTCATTTATGGTGTCCTCTGCATCCGAAGCATTGAAGAGCTGTTGATGCCTTCTTTGTGCATTCCTTCTGTCTCCTTCTGGCTGCCTGGTAAAGCTGATCCACCTCTTCTTCAGGATCTTCCTCTGACTCTTCTTGCACGTTCTCCTGGTGGATGGCGACAATCTCTGGAGAGCTTCTGGTGGGCCACATATTCTTTACCGCCTCACTTGCTGCTTCCTCTGCTGTAACCTCTCGCAGAGCATCTTGGAAGGAGACATCTTCTTTAGCAAAGATCTTTTGCTGTAAGTCTCTGTTCCTTAAACCGCACACAAAACGATCACTCAGTCTTTCTTCCAAATCTTTAAACTCGCACGGTCTGGCTGCTCACCTCAAGGCCGCAATAAAGTCCTTAGCAGATTCACCTGCACTCTGATCCCTTTGTTCAAATGTGTTCCTCCAAGCAATGATGGACAACTTGGGCTGGAAATGCTCTTTCAGAAGTTTCTTTAGATCAGAATACATTACTACTTCCAGAGAGGCAGGGGCCACTAGATTTTCTGCAATCTCAAAAGCTTCCTGTCCACAGACACACAACAACGTGGCAGCCTTCAAGCCATCTTCTCTGATTTGGTTGACCCTAAAATAGTTCTCCACCCTCGCAACGTATGATTCCCATCTTTCTGGCTGGGAGACATTGAACTCGGATAAACGGCCGATGTTCGCCATCCTAACTTGCACTTCACCACTCGCTTCTCTTAGGGAAAGGGTCTTTCAGCCGAACTCACCCTCCAGCAACGCTGTACTGGCAGGCTGGAACACTGACTTTAACGCCGACTTCCCTCTTCAGGACTTCTTTGAGTGAGTCGTTAAAGCTTCCTCCTGATTAGCTTTTGAAAGATCCCACCTTCATCGCCAGTGTTAAGTCCTTGCATTAATGGCGAATGATGAAGACGCCTGTTTTCCAGAACAACTCTTTATTGTGCTTTCAGCCAAAACTCGAACAACGAGCAAAGGCACGCAGGCCTCCTTTTATACGTCCAAATCCCCGGACACAATGGCAACATAGTCAGGCACTTTTGCGCCTTGCGCATGCGCGCAAGGCTGGCGCCACTAAGTCTGGTCCCGGGCAGCTTCTGCAAGGCCCGGGACTGTTGCAACGTCCCGAGCCTGCATTTGCAGGCTCAGGACACAACAGATTGCATTAGAGAAAATGTACTACATGATATATTCTGTGACATTAGAAAATTTGAGATATAATTGGGTCACAAAACCAGAAGAAGCATATTGTAAAATGACGAAAACACATTGCAGAGTTTTCATAAGACAAATGAACATAAAAAAGATCATTCTCTAAGGGGTTCTTTTAATTGAATACATTTAATATTTTCAGAAGCAGTTAAAGCTGACACCTGCTGTTTTATAGAGTGACGTGGTCTGGAACTATCTAGTGCTTTCCAGCAAGTTGAAGAGGCAAAATAGCTAATTAAAATGCACCAGGAAAGACATTTAGTCAAATTGGATAAAAGTAGTTTCTAATAAGTAAAAAAGTGATTTCTTAGGCCTTCATAGTTTGTCAAAGCTAACAATTATAGCATAAATAAAATATCAAGGAAAACATAACTATTTGAACAAAATCATTGCAGATTTATTTGGTTTCTGCATTCCAAAAAGTTTAACTACAGTTGAAATTGATCATAAGGGCAAGAATGTAGTTCTATCAAAATAATTACAGGATTATAAACATATATCAAGATCAATGAACTCTGGCTATGATTGGCATAGTCATTGTAGCACAGTGGATTACCAGAAAGCAAACCAGCCCACTCTATGCAATTCCCCATTATCTTTATGGGACTCATGACACTCCCCTATATCAGTATTGTACTATTTGCTCATGCTTTCACTTAGCAAGATGACCTCTTTTTAATTTTTGTTACTTGAAACATATAATTTGTAAAAGTCATGTGGGGTATGGACTTTAAAAAAACAGTCAGCAGGTTCTGCACCAATGGTTTAATGCAGTGAAGAGATATAGATTATGAGAATGTTTATGTATAAAGTTCATATGATATAGTTATGTCATATAGAAATAAGTGATAAAACCGTTAATAAACAACTTGCTGTTAAACAAGCAGCAACAAAACAATAGACCAATAACTACCTCAACGGAATCTGTGATTGGGTAATACAGGAAGGGAGGAAAAAACATTTATTTGCCTAGCAAGAAAGTGTCCCAACTTCTATTCGTTCAGTTCCAATTTCTTCACATGATAACATCTTGATTCAGAAACTCCTGTAAGTTACATGGTTATTATACAACACATAGATATCTTATTGCCCAGCCTGGGGTACACTGGACAAAAAGAGGGATGCACACTCTATCCCTGCCTCTCCCACACATAAAACAGTCCTACATTCTAAGGCTTTAATCCAGGTGAAAAATCTACAGCAGAAAGATCTTCAGATACTTCCAACTAAGTTGGAAGTGAGTGAGAACCCTATTTGTCCAAATTCCTTCTATCATCTGGCATTTGAGAACATAGAAACAAAAGCTGCTGCTAAGCTTCCTACAATCCAGGAAGATCAGTAAGAGCAGAGAAATGGCTTGTTGTCCACCCCCCTTTCTTTTAAACAAATTCTATGCACAGTTCTTCTCTGCAGGCTGATTGCTGAGCCACCAGAATTAGTCCAGGAATACTATACAGATATGCAACTGATTTATAAACAGGGTAGAACACTTTCAGTCTAATTCTAATCATGTCACAGAATCTCAAAAGAATGAAATGCAAAAGGGAGAAAAAAAAGCAGCAGCCAAAAAAGGAAATCCAGTAAACGCCAAATGCCAAGATCTCTTCCCCTCCTCCTCTTTTTTCCTTTGCAAGGGTTCTCACGTGAACTGTTTCAGGAATGTTCATGGCTGGCCTCATGTTGCTATAGCAGCCCTGCAGTGTCATATTATCTACAGAACAAGTATGTGGAAATTAAAAAAGAGGGAGGAAAGTAATACGTTGATTGTTCCTCTTGCTGTAAATGTACACAGACGGGTTTATCAGTTCTTGTTCTAATTTTTTTTGCTACTGCCAATGTAAGGTAAGGATTTGGGAGGCTCTATTATTCCTGGCATGCAGTTCAGTAGTTAAAGGACTGAAACCTGCTGCTGTAATTGAAAGTGAAGGGAGAGATATGAGAAGGTTGCTCTTGTATTCCCATATGAAAGCTTTTTGTTATATGAGTACGGTACATGCAGTACTATGATCTTGTGTTGCAAAATTAATGCTCACAAAATTATAATCCAGCAAAGAGATAATCCCTTAAAACCAGCAAGTTTAGCATTTCAAAGACCTCAAAAATAGATGCACAGTTCAAGTTAGTAGAGTCATTTTTTTCATTTACTTGAATAACATTTGTCCCACAGCTAATTAGGCTCTTTATATCTATGTTGTTGAGATCCCTCTTTTTTAAAAAACAAAATGGCCTCTAAATTAATCACATAAATCCATTAAATGGACCAAAAGAAGGAGGGGGGATCAAAAGCTTTCTTATCTGATATGTTATGCCATAAACCTTTTTCTGACCTTGTATGTTCAGCAGACAACCTTGGCTTGGTTTAAGAATTATTGTACCAGATATCAGAACACACTTGGTTTTAAATGACAAACACTGGTGACATTCGCCAGACTACGGTTGCAGGATAAAATAAGCAAGCAAACAAACAAGACATTATCTACATTCTACTTCAGACCTCAAAGAACCTAGTAAATGTTATTAGTGCATTGATAGGTGAATGAATAGCTATCAGAAGAAACCAAGCATTTCCCGTTCATTTATAATGCCATGAAACATGATACTGAAACAGGCCACTGGATCATGTCAAGAAGTCTGACACAGAAATGCAAAGACATCATTTAAAAAAAAGGTGACAATGGTGGCAGGGGAAGGTATTTATTTACTGTATTTTGGTTGAATGATTGCAGTTATATATGAACGTGTCATTAGAGTATCATTTTCTGTAACCATCTCTGAAATAAATTGGGAGCTGTGTAAGAGCACCGCATGCCAGCATTCATTTGAGTGGCATTTTGGCAAGTACAAGAAAAAGCCTCCAATATGAAAACAGAGATTCATTTAATTTATTGATCAGTAAGCCAAATGCCAACAAAAATGTTTCAGGCAAGCATTTTGCCAACAATTTTCTAATGTTGCAATCCATTTTTGGATACTGTATACTGCCAGTGGATCCTGAGGATTTGAATATTCTCAATGTAATCGGTTGACTGATGAACAGATCTTCAGTTGGTTGTGCTTGGATTGGAACCATGCAGCTCCTTATTTCTCAATCTGTGTTTTGCAAACAAATATAATTTATATGATAGTGCAGTAGAATATTTCCTTTCTTCAATTGGCTGCATAAATAGTGTTGCAAACTAAAGAAAATTAGTTTACCGTTCCACTCGTGAGATGGCTCCCTATGTCTTGCCACAAAAAATGGTGAATTTTTTTGCATAACCACAAAATAATTATCACTCTTTGCAATGCTAGCTGATTCCCAAGGAAGATTGGGAAGAAACCTCACTGAACAAACTTTCTGCTGTTTCCAACAACATGATGACTAAATATATCTGACCCATAATTAAAATGGTGAAATTTGAAGAAGTTGTTGGCTTCGTTTTACAAAAAGTAGGAGGGGAAAAAAATCTAACTCTTTAGTAGTTTTATAAATAACCTTCAAAAGCTGGAACAATGCTTTAAAAATATTGCTACTACCCATTGCACTGTGGGAATAAGAGCAAAAAGAATTATATTCACTTCAGGAGTACTGGTTGGAAGTGATCAAGACCTCTTTTTCTAAAGACTATTGTGTCATGTCTGAAAAGTTGTTGATGGAACATAGGACTATAAAGATGCATTTCAATTGATATTGTGCTGACTCTTTCGACACCCTTTTAATTCAATCAATGCATAATGGAGACGGGGTAAATAAATGGTGTGAGGGGTGAGAATTCCTTTCAGGCTTAGTGTGGGTGGATACACAGAAATCCTGGAAGATGGAGAGTCTTTCAATTATTAAAAAAGTTAAAAGTGAAAAAAAATAGCCTATGGTCAGCTCAGCCTTGTGCTATGTAAAACCTTATAGGTGATAGCACCTTGAATTCTACATAAAAAACTATTGGGAGCCAGTGCAGCTTGTGGAATAGTGGTGGTACATGGGTAAATGGC
Organism: Crotalus tigris; assembly: GCF_016545835.1. NCBI lineage: Eukaryota > Metazoa > Chordata > Lepidosauria > Squamata > Viperidae > Crotalus > Crotalus tigris. Next base: position 24,672 of record NW_024097628.1, read on the forward strand.
TGAATTCTGGACCAACTGAGGTAGCCTACAAGGGCAGTCCCATTTAGTACAATCAGGAGATGATTAAGGTATGAATGCTTCAGGTTCTTTGAGTCCAGAAATGGACACAACTGGGTGCATAAAATAATGTTGTACAAAGACCCACTTGGCCACAGCTATTTGGTTTTTGAGCAGGAGCTACAAGTTGAAGTGAATCTCCAGATTACACACTAAGTCTATACTTCAGAACCAAAGATAGAAACACTGTGGATTCTGTGGAGGACCCATAACTCATAACCACTGAGTTTCACAGGATTGAGTTGCAACCTGTTCTTCCCCATCCAGACTCTCACAGCCTCCAGATACTGGGACATAACCGTGACAGCTTCACTTAGACATCCAAAAGCAGCCTGTATACTTGAGTACCATTGAAATGTATCAATGAAACCTTACCACATATAAATAAATGAGCTCACTCAATGGTATTGAAAAGTATTGAGATGCCCAGCAAAGCAGGGGCCTAGGGCTAAATTGAGGTCCTTCTGCCAACTGAAACTGAAGGAAGGAGGAGAACAATCACAAAAGAATGCCTCCAACTCCCAGCTCCGTCAGCTGGTCAAAAATAACATCACAAATGACACAGCACTTCCATCTCAAACTCACCTTGGGTCATTGATAAGTGGAACCAAATCTCTCAGTACTATACCCCAATCTGAATTCGTATTGTAAAGGGTCCAGATCAGCTTTGTAAAAGAAGCTTCTGCTCTGGTCTGCTGCAAATACAGCTTGAGTCTCCAAGTTTGTGGTAGCTATTCTTCATTATTTATGAATTAATATTTGCCATAAAACTCCCTTGTCAAGAGCTGTATTCTTGAATTATTGACTATGTACCTTCTAGTTCGTGCATCAGTCTGGATGAAACCTGAAAAATGGGCTGAGATAAAGACAATATTTCAATGAAAATTGATTCAAATATATTTATATAGGTGCTGCAGCATTTAATGAAGGATACATGACAATCAGATATGTAATATCTTTATACTTTGAGTCCTAAAATGGCTAAATGCACCAGAAAATATGACAAAAATGTAATAATTGTTAAGCCATTGTTTAAAACAAAACATAACCAAACAAACAAACTAAAACCATCAAAGCCACTAATAGCTAAACCTGACATTGTTCAATTGCTTTAATGCCTTAAATAGCAAGCAGTTTCTGGCATAATGATGTATTTGTTGAGTGTTTCATATTTTTTGACACAAATTACTTGGTTTTATTTGATTTTTAATGCATCTAGTAATAGCAGACACATAATGTATGATAAAAATGCCATTACAGGGGGAAAGTTGAAAGAATTTATACATAAATCCAAGAAAAAATAACAGCATTCAGTAAGATTTTTATCACCACTCCTCATGTCATAAGTGGCAGACAGAAAGTTAATGTGACCTGATTCAATTATTACTTATAGGGAAGAAATGACCACTGAATATACAAATCAGTGGTCATTCAGTTTCCAGGGAACGAGGACACATATTCCAGAAAGAGGATGGGTGGGCAGAGGAGAGACATGAAGCAGGTATAGACATACAGATACAAAAACACAAATAAAATTGCTAGTTTTTAAGGATTTCAGACATTTTATTCTGTTTTAAAGAAAAAAGCCATTGATTATTAAAAAACAAAGTGAATGCAGATATACTTATTAAAATATACATACACATGCATCCATCCTGCCTCTCTTTGATTTGTCAACCGTTTTGAAGCCGTTGACCATGACACCTTCTAGATTGGTTCAAGTGGTTGGGAGTGATTGGAGTTGGGAGTTGTAGCAGTTTTCTTTTCTTTCTTCCAAGAATGCTTCCAGTCAGTATTGGTTGAGCAGATGTCTCACACTAGACTCCTACTTTGAGGGGTGAATCAGGGCTCTACTTCCCCTGTTCAATATCTCCATGAAGCTACTACTCATTGACAGGAAGTGAGATATCATAAAGAAGTTCATGATATCCAATTGTACATCTCTGACCTAGGCTCACCAAATGATGCCTTCAAGGTTTTTTTTCCTATTCTGGAGACTGTAGAAGTAGTAAAAAGGCTTTGTGTGAACCCTGGCAAGATCAAGTAGTGGTGAATTTTGAGGGCTTCTAGATCTGAAGATTTTCTATTTTTAAGTCTGAGTGGGGGTTCACTCACACAGAGTTGATGAGCAATTTAGTGGTCCTCTTGGACCACAGGTTCTACTTTAAGAGCAGCTGTGGCTAGGAAGACTTTTTCACAAAATTATTTTATGTACCAACTTAGCTATACCTAAACCAGGAGACACTATTCACTTCCTGTTTTGACTATTAGAATGTACATGGTACCACCCTTGAAGGGTATTTGGAAGCTTCATCTGGTGCAGAAAGAAGGGGCACAGAAGTTTTTAGTATGTTAAAATAAGTCCAAGTGACCATTGCTTTTCAAACTGCATTGAGTTCTAGTGAGCTTCAAGGTGCACGTCATTACCTCAATAGCCCTTTATGACATAGAACCATGCTTTCTTTAGGGCCATCTATCTCTTATTTTCCTCATCCCACCAGATCAGATAGAATGGGAATCAAACAGAATCAGAGCTCTTCTATGAAATCATATCATCTGATGGGACTCAAGAAGTGTGCCTTCTTTGCTTCAGTGCCTGCCCAATGAAATAGTATTTTCACAGATGTCCTACTGGTCCTGCCCTGTTGACCTTCTGTAATGCCTTAAAGACTTGGCTGTTTCCCTGAGCCTTGGGCTGGAATGATGTCAAATATGGGTTTCTATGAAGGGGGAGCAGTTGTGATGGACTACAGAGAAGCCACAGTTTCCAGGGAACGAAGACACATATTCCAGAAAGAGGATGGGTGGGCAGAGGAGAGACATGAAGCAGCATGAGACAGAAGAAGAGAGTAAAGAGAGCAACACCTTAGAATTTCCAGGGCATATCTGTTAGGTGAGAATAGCAAGGGTTTAACCTGACAACATTCTGTCTATTGTGTGTAAACAAATAAAGAACAGAACCCTTGCTAAATTATTCTATACTGACCTTGGGTTTAGTCTGCCAGATATTAAGTGAACCTGATTCATATTATTTCTACATTGGCATGTTTTTGGGTAATATTCAGTATTTTTATATTGGATTTATAGTTGTTATATTTATTTATTGTGGTACTGTTGGTGTTTTAAATTGTTAACTGCCCAAGATTATATCCTGAGATTTGCAGCCACATAACTCTTTACATAAAATAAATACATAAATTTAGCTAATGAATTAGTTCTAAAGTTAGTATTCTGCAGTGCTTTTCCAGGGTTTTGAGGGAGAATAGTTATGTACTTTCACCTGTTCTCCATTTCTATGCATTTCACTCTGAATAGCTTTTATATGTAAATTATATACCTGTGAGCCTCTCCATGTAATTTGAAAGTGTCAACCCTATGAGATATACCAGATGAAGAAACTGACTCCACAGGAAAACCAGAACTATATTTTACTATGGTAACAGAATCTGCAAGTCTGACTGTTTTCCTTTCCTTCTCTTCTTTTTGTACCCCAGGAAATCAGGGGGAGGGGGAACAATCTAAGTCTTTTTCTAATACTTGGTCTGCCTCCCTCGGCCTAATGTATGCTTTTACCTATTGTTGCCCTAATAGCTTATCCAAGGTCATCTCTGTGACTCACTACACAAAACCTAAAAAAAAAAAAAAAGACAGAAAGAAATTCATAAATGCACTGAAGGACCACAATAGTAGTGTAAAAAATGGCAGTGACTCCAAAAAGTCAGAATAAATTCCTTTCTTTTCTTGGCAACAATACAGAAATAATTTGCTATTGTTTTCTAGTATGTATGTATGCATAAACAAGCACTCATTCGCACACTTTCCAGTTTAGCCCACACCCTAAGACTTCCTGGTGGTCTCCCAATCAGTTTCAATCAAGACCCTGAATAATTGTTTCAGGATCAATCAATTTGATTAGAAGTTGCCAAGCTGTCATGCTCATTTCCATCTGAATAAATATACATTGGATGTGACAATACTGAATACAATTCTGAGCCATGGGATCATGCAGTCTTCCAGTTATATACATAGTCTGGAGGATGCATCAGGACATATGCATCCTGGTTCTGTTGATGGATAGATGGAACATATCCTCGTGCAATAGCACTTCTTCAAAACTGTCCTCTCACACGTGAAAGCTTTGAAGTCATACAACATGAATTCACACAAATTGTATCACATGTGATTAAATTACCAGTGTGAAGACATTCCTTTTAAAAAGAGCTTCTGAAATTACCTGCATAAAGATGTCCAAAGATTTAGGAAAATATAAGTTTGGCTGCATATTGTTATTTTTTTCCCTCCCTGTAGGAAGATTATTAGATGGATGGATTCAGACATTATAAATTCATATGAGATAGAACCTAGTTTTCTGAGTGAGCATAAAGGAAAGCTTAAATGATTTGTGTTTCTCTAGATCCAAAATAGTCTTTTCAGGCATTTCTTGGAATATATATTCCTATATTGACTATCAAGATGCAAAAATTGATTTCCATAGGATTCAAATAAGGTTAATGTTGTACCATTAATTTATGAGAAATGACTGGAATGACTTGGGCCACTATAGATTAGATGGCTTGATTCTGATCCTGTATGAAATCATTGGCAAATATAAAATATAAGGTGCAATCGTTGAAGAATTAAAGGATAATTAATTTGAAGCATCAGCCCTTAATGGAAAATAGATCTTGTCAAACAAATCTGATATCATTTTCGGATGAAAATATGCTGCTCTTCTTTCCTTTACACTATGATATCTACATTCCATTGTTGATTTATTTGACTAGACAAACTGAGTAGGTGAAATAAATATTGTCCAAAGTGCTAAAGATGAATTGGACTGAAAATATATATCTGGCTGTATTTTCAAAGGCAAACCCTTGAATAATATAGTTTTGTTTACAGGTTTTAGTTGAAACTGAGGAACAAATAATATGTAGTTATTGCAAATAGAAATAAGGTATCTCCAATAACATGGAGATAATATGACACTTAAACTTAAGTAATGCATTATTAGAAATATATTCCATTGTAGTTTTCTTGTTTAAGGGAATCAAGTATTAAGCACTAAGATCTTTAATAGTAATCATAGTGCATCTAATTGTTCATTTGAAAGATGAATACATTTCTATGATTTAAATAAAATTAAATAGCTAAAGCAATGGTGTTTTCTAGAATAATATATAATTAAGAAGGATGAACATTAAAAAAAGAGCAAAAGGTAGTCACAGTCAGTTTATGGATCTGGACACAGTTATTACAAATATTATATATTGTAAAAAGAACCAATCTATCAATCCTAGATTGGCTGCTCAATTAAGGCAATAATCAGCAAGCGTAAGCTACTTTGGGCATGTGATGCAAGCAGATGATAGACTAGGAAAAATGGCTATATTAAGAAAAATGCAAGATTGGGACAAAAATGAGTAAGATGAATTGATAAGGTCAAACAAATTACAGAACAGGCCCTGGAAAACCTATGGGATATTGCTGGAGACAAGTCAAGATGGTAAGCATTTGTTTTTGTAATCACTAAGAATCAAGCCAGACTTGATGACAACTACTAACATGTAGAGATAGCTGGAGGTTAGAACAATGCGTTATTTTCTTACCATGATCCTTTATTTAAATACTGCATATATATATATAATTCTTTTTTTAAAATTTGGAAGCATCCACAGTCCATTTTGAAGACAGATTCTCACAAAGAGTTCAGCCATCCTTAAATTCAGTTCTGCTCAAAGTAAATATGTAACTTCAGCTTCTTCAGGCATTCAGCTGAATGTATGGAGGACTCCAAACTGGGCAGAACATAGGAGTTATATATGCTACTTTGTTTCATTCTTTTCTCAACCTCCACATGTTCTGGGTAGAGAGAGACCTAAAAAGAAGTATAGTTCTGCTGTGTAATTGATGATTTTTACAAAGAAGAGACCCAACTTGTGCAGAAAATAATATTCATATTCAAGCATTTGTAAGTTCAGCTTATGATTAGATCTCCAGCTGACAATTATACAAGTTAGTCAAAAGTGCATGGCCCACCTGAATACTAAGTTCTCAGCCAAGTTTGAGCATCTAAGGGTTCAGCTGATATTTAAAAATCCAATCTTAACAAAGGTCTTTCTATATTACAATCCACTATGATTATAATAATAATTGTAATGTTATGACCAGACAAAGAAGAAATAGTGTTTTTTCAACGAGAAATACTTTAAAGGAAGAAGGAATCGAACTGGAATGGTGGGCGTATCTTTAAATTCAATCCAAATTTAATAAAGATAAAAAGGAATAGGGCATAAAGCAAGAATCTTCAGAATTAGATAAAATTTTATTTAGTAGGGAAGGCAAGACCATAAGTAAATTATATCAATATTTATTAGAACAAGACATGATTGAGGAACAGGTGAAAGAAACGATGATAATTTGGATAAATATTCTGGGCACAATGTTGATTTGGATAATTGGCAAAGTTTATGGGAAAAAAAACCTAAAAATTACTTTGGCAACCTCCTATAAGGAAAACCTATACAAGATGTTTTATAGGTGGCACCTCCCTCCCACAAGATTAGTATGAATGAATAAGGGAAATCCCCGATATGTTGGAAGTGTGTAGAGACCGTTGGGAATTACTATCATATGTGGTGGAAATGCACACAGGCACAAAAATTTTGGAATTTATTAAAGAAATGGCTGGAAGAAATCCTGCTAATAGATATAGAGGCCAAACTGGAATTTTTCCTACTGGGAATTATAGGAAGAAAATACAAGAAAATATATAAATTATTTATTACTGCATATAGTAATGGTGGTACGAATAGCCTTCGCTCAAAAATGGAAAGAGAAAGATATTCCATCCGAAGAGGAAATATTATTGAAAATCCTCAATTGCACAGAAATGGATAGACTCACATTGGAACTCAAGGATAAAAGTGAAACTAAGTACTATAAAATCTGGGAACAATTTTATGATTGGATAGATAACAAGAGGGCAGCCAAGACAAATGTATAGTGTTAGAATAAAATATAGATTATAGACAAATGCATATTTAAAAGAAGAACTATATGTCTATATGAGTACTAATGTTAATGTAAAGTGACAGAAGATGTATGGAACCAGTGACATCATATCTATGTCCAATGTGTTTTTAATTTTATATTATTAATAAAACTTCAATAAAAAAGAAAGTGTTTTTTCAATAGAACATTTGGTGAGAACATTTAATAAATACTTTATGAGTCTGAAAACTTCATAATACACATACAAATTGGTTTTGCTCTTTTCTAAACCTAAAAATATTAACAACCCAATGGGTCACTACCATTTAGACAATAAGTGTGTTTACAATCTATGAGTCAATATATGGATTAACACATGAGATCTGCAATTTCTTAGACAATCATTGAAAAGAAAACACATCACACTATCAGTTCAGAATCATACTGTGATAATCAGAAAGAAATGCGGGCACTATTTTACTGGCTCGACTTGTTACTGGATTATTCATATACTCACACGATGCTGGAGACAATCTCTCAGCAGGAGCCTTCATGTTTACTCCCAGCTACTTCCTAGCTGCTCTGTAAGGGAATTAATCTAGAATTGAAACAGTCATGCTTATTGTATCTTATTTTGAAACCTGAGAAATAAAGGATAGCAATAAGAAAAAAAGATAATATAGTAGGAAAAAAAAAGTCATACAAAACCAATCGAATAATCATCTCAAAAAGCCTGTAGGCTGATGTTTAATTGATTTCAAATATTTCAGTTTACCCATTTCTATTCCTTTAGTACACAGTTAAATGGAGAGATACCACCTTCCCATGATTAATCAAAGCTAGCTAGGATTATTCCTCATATCCCACATTCCTGAATTCAACATGGAACTTTTAGGTGAAAACTGGTTTATCTATTGAACTTCATTAATTAAAGGCAATATTATATATATTATAATATAGTATATTAGAGACAATTTTATTTATTTATTAAAATTATATGCTGCCCATATCTTGACTCTTGGTGACTTACAGATCATAAAAAATAAATAGAAAAGCAATTAAAAATTAAAAAATTATGCAACACCAGGAACCAAGAGACAGATGGCACAGGGATGAAGTCTTACTCTATCAACCACCTCCAAGCCAACTGGAAAAATGAAGTTTTAATAACTTTCTGTAAGGGCAAAATGGTGGTAGACTGTTCCATAGTGTAAGGATCACAGCAAAAAATGCTCCTCTCCTTGACCACACCAGCCAAATTTAATTAACAAATGGGGTCCCTAGCAGGCCTCTTCAACTGACATAAGTGGGGTGAGGGCTAGTCCCATTGGGGTGAGACAGCTCCTCAGATAACCTGGAATAAAGCCCTATAGGGCTTTAAAGATAATAACCAATGCCTTGAATTGGACCAAGAAGCAAACTGGTAATCAATTCTACAGGCCCCTAGAATTGTGTGTGCCACTGCATTCTGCACCAACTGCAGCTTCCAAATACTCTTCAAAAGTAGCCCCTGTAGAACATGTTGCAGTAATTCAACTGAGAGATGACTAGGGCATGAGTGCACAGGGCCTCATGATCCAGGTAAGGGCACAACTGGCTCACAACACAAAGTTGTACAAAAGCTGTCCTAGCTATGAGTGCCATCTGGTTTTCAAATAGGTGTCATAAGTCCAGGGCAAACTTCAAGTTGCACATTGTGTCTGTCTGGGGTAATGCAGCCTCATCCATAACTAAAGAGGATAAACAACTAGATCTTGAGGTCTCTTGTAGCCATAGCCAGGGTTCAACTGAAGCCCGTTGCTCCCCGTCCAGACTTTCTTATCCCCCAGGCTCTGAGAAAAAGCAGCCACATCATTGCTTGGATCACAGGGATGGAGATGTAAAGCTGTGTATCATCAGCATACCGATGATATCTCATCTCATGATGTTGGTGATCTTCTCTAGCAGTTTTATGTGGAAAGACAAATGCCTTTATGTTTCAGAGTGACTGGGTTGAATCATTATTGGGACAGTAGAAATTATTATATAATGATACAATTAAAATACTGTAAGGAATTAAGGATGATCAAATCTACCCATTTTTATTTTTCCTATCTTCAATTATTTTAACTCTGAAGTCCTTTCTCATTTATTAATGACTTTGATATGTTATCATCAAAGCATCAACAGAACAAAGTTCTCATTCCTCTCTTTAACTAAATTTGAAGCAGAGACAGGAAGGTTTCTTTCAGGAAAAATAAAGGTAGGAAGTCTACTAAAAAAAACCCAAACAAACCCACATATTAAAAAAAATCTAGATTTTAAAAATATATACTCCTGTCTTCCTCTATTACTTCCTTTCACATTCATTTTTTAAATATAAATATTTTACTTTAAAGCCTGTTTTATATGTTTCCTTGGATGTGGCCAATGGACCTTAGACTAGGTCCATAGTGGTTAAACTTCTACAAGTCTCCTTAGAACATTGCACTGATAACAATGCACTATTCAAAATTATTTCTTAAACTGCATGAAGTTGATTTCCCACCCCCAAACTATTAACTTTTTTTACCCCCCCCCCTTTTTTTAGTATTTAGATCACAACTCCTGAAGACTTAGCTATATTTTGACAAGAGCTGACAAAGGGTGCCATGGAATTGTGACTCAATTGTCACCTTCAGCATATTCAAGCTGAAAAACTCTGGGTGAATGCTAGGTACTAATTAGAACTGTTATATTAGGAAAGCAAATACAATGGTGTCTAACATTAAACAAAGCATAGTTCTCATCACAAATGATTTCTTTTGTGTTCAGGTTAGTCTACAAAACCATTTTGCATGTTAATGAAGCACAAACAATTATGGCTAAAGTAACTAGCTTTGTGCAATTACGAAAACCACATAAAAAGCCCTATTGTTTGTTGTCTTATGATTTTTAATGCTAATTTTGCATAATTTGAGGATTTCATTTTGTAGTGCAGCATGCAATTAGGTTGCTGGATCTGTGAAGGCTTTAATGGATGGAGTAGAGAACATATATGATAGAATAAAAACTAATTCATTGCTTTTTTAATGAAAAAGATAACAATAATACTTCAGGAGGAAGTGAACAAACTAAGTAGAAAAAATAAGATATTGTAAGAAACTTTCATATTGTGAAAAGAATTGAGTAGAACAGAAGAGAAAAAATGAATGACATATAAAGCAAAAAAAAAAGCAGGCTGTAAATCCACAATATCTTCTAAATTTTAGTGCCTGCAAGTAAAATGATATCATAATTAGTAATGATTCATATCCCACTTTTAGAGCACAAACCTATTTTCTCAGAAACGAATCCCATTGTGAATCTTACTTTCAAGAAAGTGTGAACAAAATGCTAGCCTTAATTTTCTTTAAGTGCTACAGATGGCCTTAAAATGGAACAGTTGCTGCAGTCTTTAACAATCGTCCTTCAGATTCAACAGAATAAGAGTGATGGTCCTTCCTGTGGAGGCATCACCAATGACTTAAATGTCTCTTGAATAATATCATGGTACTACACAAATTGCTATCTCCTCTTTGCCACAACTTTAGGAACTGTGTTAATGGCTATAGCAGCTTCTCATCCACTGCTACCATGCAGTTTCAATGAGGTTCATGATAGAACTACAAATCACAAAAAACATGGAGCTATCACTGAAAATGATAGGAAATGTCAGCCTTTCACTCCATAACACCTAGTTTTACTTTTCCGATATGATTCTTATAGGATCTCCCTCAGCTTTATAAATGTCATACAGTGAAAGTAAAAAGTCACACCATGTACTGGCATTAGGATACAGAAGAAAGCAGGACTTAATATGTGCGACATTTTTTACTTGTAGTCCTTTTTTCCTTGTAATACATTATGTAGTTGAGTTTATTTATGAGTATAATTAGAAATTTGCTAAGTGATAGTCAACAAAATATGTTTTATGTACAGTAACATTAACATAGACACGTACCAATTATACTTTCAGATGGTGCTAATCAGTATGGAGATCTTTTTGGAATTGGGATAGCCATTTCCACCAAAATAGTTGGATTTCATCTATTAATCCTTCTTTCTCCCTGACAGTTTGTAAGATTGTCTTTCAATAAATGCCAGAAATTGAAAAATTGAGAAATCTTATGATGTAGAGAACCACAGAGACTACTTTGAAGATATTTGGCAGCAGTTAGCAAAAAATGATTTAAGTCCAGAACATTAGGACCAGAACATTAGAAAGAAATGTACCCTTTGTTTTAAAAATATTATTGGTATAAGAAAAAGGGAAAAACTTGTCAGGATTTCAAAGTTCTGTTACTATACTCTTTATCAATAAAGAGATGAATCTATTTCTTGATCTGTCATATCTTGAAGGCCTGACATATGGTGCTGCATAAGAGCTGTGGTATTATAGCCTAAATAATGATTTGTATATATTACATTGTGTTTTAGGATTGCTGTATAGGTAGTTCTTGGGTTGTGATCCTTATTGGGACTGAAATTTCCCTCAGTAAGCAAAGAGGATACTGAGCAAACATCACATCATTGTGTCACTTGGCACTTGCAATTGAAGTCATTAGGCCAGGACCATGTGGTCATCATGACCAAGATGAAGAAGTTGGTGTATTCCACTGCCACTTCTACTGTTGCCATCCCCAGCTGACAATTGTGGTCATATTCACCTCTCTTCCCTTCCCTTCCTGTCTCCCTTCCACCCCACCTAGCTCAACTCCAGACCAGTCTAAGAGGACATGGACTTTCATGTGGGCAAGTTTCTCCCACCTAAACCTTCTCCCTGTGCCTGCAAAGGATCTGTGTGTCCAGGTCTGCCCTGGGGAAGGCACCACCACTGTTCATCTTCCCCAGGGTGAAGTTCAGCTAAGCTGCCCAGGACTTGGCAGGAGAAGCTTTGCATAGTTTTGGTCATAGGAGAGGCTACATCTCCCAGACTGGGTTGGGGCTGGGGTGTGCTGGGGTAGGAAGAAGGGAGGGAAGGAGGGAAGGGAGGGAGGCAAAGATGACAACAAAGGTCAGCTGGGATGGTGGCAGCAGAATTCATATCAGCCAGGAGATAGGCAGATAGGAAGAGGTGAAGAAGGGCAAGAGAACATGACCAATGGATGTTGTAGTGGGCATAAGTATGAGGACTGGTCATAAATCCACTTTTTCAGTGCCATTGGAAGATTGAACATTCACTAAATGAATGGATGTGATGTGAGGATTATTTGTTGGGTAACTCCTAAAGTATTTTTTTAGGATTGCTGTATAAATGTCTTATGCCACAGATACAGCATTCCTTATTGACATTCTGTGGCTTATTTGACAAAGATATTTCAATGTAGCTTATATGTGTTGATTAAAAAAGGAAGTCCCAATGAGTTAAGAGAGCTTATTTTTTTAGGTATCTCACCAAGAAATCATACTTCTGCAGCATTGCATGGAAAGAGACTACACAATAAAGGATAAAAAATCATTTTTTCAGGACTGAAATTATCACAGTATGCATTCTAGAAATCTGTATAACTGAATCTCTGACATGCTAGCTTTACACAACAGAGATATTTTAATTTATGGGTTACCTTAATGTAAGCAATTTCACCACTGCATATTTAGATGATAAAGCCTATGCTATTACATCATTTCCAGAACTTCTGGATCAACCCTAAGGATACAAACAAGAAATAAGAGGTTAAACCTACTTGGCTTGTTTGCATTGTAGCATTTCTCTTTTGGAATATTCCCCACCATTTCCTCCTAGCCTTAATGTGAATAAAATGGACAAATATTGGATATTTTGGCATGTTTTATCTCTTCCTTCTTTTTCACTTTTCATGATCTACTACAAAATTTGAAGTAAAAAAGTATAAAATCTTATTTTGTTAATATTTATGTATTGATTTATACTTTTAAGAAACACCCTTTATACTTTTTCTGATACAGTCATCATTTTTCTCTGTGTGTTTGCCACAATATTTTATGCTGCTATTGTAATTTCTCCATATTTTTTTCATTCCCTCTTAGTTTTTATTCAAGGTTTAAAAGGAGGTGGGTTATTAAAGTCTTCATCAAAACATTTCCACTCTTATCATCTGGTAATTATTTTCTTTTTCTTTTTTTTAATTACCAATTGGTATGTGAATAATTGATTCATGGCTGGCACAGCATGAAGATGACATTGTGATTTCTTATTCCATTTCTGCTACCTCTCACTGTCTGCTTATTCTTTTCTTATTTTTGTAATCTTTGTTGACAAAAAGCCACACACATTTGGTGAACTGTACTTCCACTTCCACCAAGAAGTGAAAGGAGGCGAAAGCTCACTGTTTAACAAATTGAATAAACTGTCACTTAATCTTGTATCAATATTGCAATAATTTAAAACTGCATAATCAAAACATCATTTCACCAAGTTTATAAATTGCTACATACACATCTGTTTAAGGTCTTCAAGAGTTAATTAAACTGCTTATATGCAAACAAGTTTAAAACAAACAAGAATTAACTTCATTTAATAGGCTGGGGGATAGAACATATTTTTAAATTTAAGACTGAAATATAGTTATATAAGAGAGAACTTTATTGCTGTTAAAACAAGATAATCAGTCAGAGTTTCCTATTGGTAGGGCAGGCCCATAATAATATGTACAGTTTTGACACGCAGAACAGGAAGTACATTTGTGGGTAAAAATGAAAGATTGTGGTATTCCGTAATGAGCATAATGATCTAAAATGGAGACAGACTTCTATATGCATTTATACAAATGTGTACTGCAAATAACATGCACACAGACCTATGAGACTATTCCAACTTGTATTCTAATGTAATCTTTTCTGTGAGCTGTGCAAGTCTACATACATTGTTTCTCTGGAATGACCAGATAAAGAACCATTTATAACTTTAATCACATGTGTAATGGACTGTAAGAAGAGGAAGAATATTCACAACCAAAAACATTAGTCAGATAAAAGAAATTTGAGACTGAGGAAGAAATGTAATTTGAGAAACTGTCTCAGATTTTATGCTTCCTAATTGTACCAAAAATAAAGGAAGGGAGTAAAAGTATTCAGATTTGCAAGTTTCTCTTATTATAACCATATATTAAAATTCTTAACTTTTATTTCCTGGTTTGGTCTACCTCAAAGGGCTAATTCATGTCAGGTTGCAACACAAATATACTGTATATACAGTGCATTCAGGAAGTATCAGACCCCTTCTGCTTTTGAGAATTTTGTTGTGCTGCAGCCTGATTCTACAGCTGTTGAAATATTTTTTTCTCATTACACAATTTCTAAAATTCTGATTTCACTTTGTCATAATAGGGTATAGGTCATAATAGAGTGTAGGTGAGAATGGGTCATAATAGAGTGTAGATTAATGAGAAAAAAATGATTTCAACAACTGTTGAATCAGGCTGCATCATAACAAAATTGACAAAAGTGAAAGAGGTCTGAATACTTTCTGTTATGTCCCGAGCCTTGCAAACGGGCTCGGGGTGTTTGCAGGCAATCCCGGGTAGGTGCAAGCTGCCCGGGACCAGACAGGCTGTCGCCAGCGCCTGTGCGCATGCGCGGGTGCTGGCGCGGGAAAAGTAACACATTGACCCGGGAACTGCCTATATAAGAGGCTGGGAGCTTTTGGGCATTGCTGAAGCCTTCACCTGTAAGCTGAACACAGAATAAAAGAAACTTGAGAACTACAACTGCTTCTCGCGTCTGCTTTTCGCCAAGGACTCAACACTGGCAACCAGGATGGGATGCCTTACATTGCCTGGAAAGGAAGAGGTGTAAGCTTACCCAAGTGAGTCCTGAGCGGCGGAACGGCGTTGACTCGGCAGCTACCCGCCAATCCAGTGCACATTCGGGGGTAGGCTGGCTGATAGACCCGTCTCCTGAAAATGGCAAAAGTCGGAAGGCTTTCGGAATTCGACGTCTCACATCCAGAGCGGTGGGAGTCCTACGTAGCCAAGGTGGAAAATTACCTCAAGGTAAACCAAGTGAGGGAAGAAAGCTTGAAGGCTGCCACCCTGCTCTGCGTCTGCGGTCAAGACGCCTTCGAAATCGCAGAGAACCTTGCAGCACCTGTCCCATTAGAGTCTGTCAGCTACGCAGATCTAAAGAAGCTATTGAAGCTATCCAGGTAGTCTTCTCCAGGCTCCTGGCCAAGGGAGATGGCAAAGTTCCTGACCTGGAATGTTAACGGTTTAAATTCCCCTCAGAAAAGAAAGAAAATCTTTTACTACTTAAAGCAACATAATAATGATATTATCTGCCTACAGGAAACTCATATTCTACTTAAAGATCAAAAATATTTAGTTAACGCCCGCCTGGGATCTCATTTTGTATCTTCTGCTCCTGGGAAAAAGGGGGGAGTGGTTATCTATGTGAAGCAAAATTTACCAGCTTGTCTGGTAGAATCAGATCCCCAAGGAAGATACGTGATGATTGAACTTGGCTTATATGGTAAGAAAATACTTATAGTGGGACTTTATGCACCAAATCAGCAACAGGAACAATTTTATAGATTGCTACATCAAAAAATAACTTTGCTGGACTACAGATCCGTGGTATTAATGGGTGATTGGAAGGGTGTCTTAGATATACAAAGGGACAAGAAAGGTTCTTCTCCTCTTTTTAAACAGGCAAAATTACCTAAAGCCTTTTTTGACATGAAAGAGGACTGGGAATTAAGGGATTATTGGCGGGAATGTAACCAAGAGGAGAGAGACTTTACCTTCTTTTCAGATAGACACCAATCCTTTTCAAGAATTGACTTTTTTTTATTACAACGGACTTATATAATAGAGTAAAGAATGTTAAGATTTTTCCTAGGTCGCTGACGGATCATAGTCCAGTCTGGATGGAGCTGATTCAAGAAAAAGAGGAGAGAAGATCTTGGAGGGTGAATGAGAACTTATTCAGACAAGAAAAGAATGTTCAAAAGTTAAAGGAGTGTTTAAAGGATTATTTTGCTTTAAATATGTATAAGGGGACTTCAATGTCAATGGTATGGGATGCAGGTAAAGCATTCATGTGTGGGATCCTGATAAAAATGAATAACTTTCATAGGCAAAAGCAGACTCAGAAATGTAAAGAATTGGAAGATGAAATTAAATTAAAAGAAAAGTCTTTGATTTTAAATCCTTTAGATGAAAGGACTAAAGAATCTATAAAGTTGTTAAGAACACAATTCAATATGTTGATGGCGGATCAATCCGCAACTAATTTATTGTTTATGAAACAAAATACATTTTGTAATGCTAATAAACCAGGGAGATGGCTGGCCTACCAATTAAGAAAGAAACAGAGACAGAGAATAATAGACAAAATAAATTATAAGGGCAAATTAGTGTTTCAGAAGGAATTGATTAAGAAATCTTTTTTAGATTACTATCAGAAATTATATAAATCTACGAATGTGCAAATCTTAGATATAAATAAATATTTAAGCGAGGCCAGCCTTTCCAAACTGACAGAGGACCAGAAACAGGAAATTAATGGTTTAATTACTAATGAGGAAATTGCGACAGCAATTAAACAATTGAAACCAGGGAAAGCACCGGGTACGGATGGGTTGACATCTGTTTATTATAAAGCTTTAATGGAAGAGATGATCCAACCATTAGGTGATCTCTTTAATGATATTTTACAGGGTTCAGAGATTCCTCCCTCATGGCGTAGTGCTTTTATATCTTTGATTCCAAAAGAGGGTCAAGATCCTACTTTACCAAAGAATTATAGACCTATATCTCTTTTAAATGTTGATTATAAGATATTTGCAAAAATTTTAGTAAATAGGCTTATGAGGGTTGTGCATCATCTTGTGCATAAAGACCAATCTGGGTTTATAACTGGTAGGTATATGAAAAATAATGCTAGACAAATTATTAACTTATTAGAATATCTAGACAAGAATAACCAAGTTTCTGCAGGGCTGATATTTTTAGATGCTGAAAAAGCTTTTGATCAATTGAATTGGCATTTTATGTTAAGAGTAATTGAAGAGATGAATTTTGGTGAAAAGATATTACAAGCTCTTACGGTAATTTACAAAAAACAAACGGCACAACTTATTGTTAATGGAGGTTTGTCAGAGGTTTTTACAATAGAGAAAGGTACTAGACAGGGATGTCCATTATCACCGTTGTTGTTTGTTTTAACACTGGAAATATTATTGATTAAAATTTGAGAGTCGCAGGAAATAAAAGGAATAGAAGTTAACAAAAAAGAATATAAGTTAAGAGCTTTTGCGGATGACTTGGTGGTTACTTTGTCGCAACCTACTTACTCTGTAGTAAAGTTATTGCAGTTGATTTATCATTATGGCTTGGTTTCGGGTTTTAAGATTAATGTTAATAAGACTAAAATCCTACCTAAAAATATGACTATTCGGGAGAAACAGACTTTGGCTAACCTGACGGGTTTTGAAATTGTCAACAAGGTAAAATATTTGGGGGTGGTGTTATCTGTTTCTAATGCAAAATTGTTTTAAAATAATTATGAAAAGTTGTGGGTTAGTGTACAGAAAGACTTGAGGAATTGGGAGAAGTTGCAATTATCTCTCATGGGAAGAATTGCAGTGATAAAAATGAATATTCTACCCAAGTTTCTTTTTTTGTTTCAAATGTTACCGATTTTGAAGAACGAGATTAACTTAAGTGAATGGCAGAAAGGAATCAATAAATTCATTTGGGCAGGGAAAAAGCCAAGGGTTAAGTTTAAAATCATGCAAGACTTCCGTGAGAGAGGTGGACTCAAGGTACTGAATTTGAAATTATATTATGATGCGGTGGTTTTAACATTAATCAGTGATTGGGTAAATTTAACAAACCTTGAGATACTCCATTTCGAGGGATGGGACTTACTTTTTGGTTGGCATGCCTATTTAATATTTAATAAAAAAGTGGATCGGGCTTTTAAATCTCATATTATAAGAATTTCTTTACTTAGGGTTTGGAGAAAATATTATAAAAGTGATTTTAAAGTACCACTATGGGCTATACCTTGGCATGCGATAGAAGGAATAAAAAGAGGTGTTAAAATGGACATGGTGTCTTATACACAGCTACTTAGATGGGATGGACAAAATTGGCAGTTAAAACTACTGGAAGAGTTAGTACATGAAAATATTACTTATTCTTGGTTTCAATATAGGCAATTAGTAGACAGATGGAAGATGGATCGCAAGCTGGGTTTTCTCAGAGAAGATGAAAATCTTATTAAGCAAGTGAAGGACCAAAGACTAACTCATATTAAGAGAATTTATGGGGTTCTAGTGGAATTGGACTCAGAAACAGAATTAAAGATTGTATGATTAGATGGGCGCAAAATTTTGGTGAACCAGTCCTATTGGATACCTGGGAAACCATTTGGGTGAGAAATGTTAAATTTACACAAGCACAGAATTTAAGGGAGAATTTCTACAAAATGTTTTATAGATGGCACCTTGACCCACAAAAAATGTCTTTTATGTACCCTGACCTACAGCCTAAATGTTGGAGATATGGTTGTTTGGATGCCACCTACTATCACATCTGGTGGTCGTGTAGAAATATAAAAGCCTTTTGGATTAAGATATGGTGGAATATTCAGAGAATTTTTAGAAGGAGGGTAAAATTTACTCCACAATTATTTTTGTTAGGTATAGTTACTGATTGTGACACAAAGGAGGTTATATTGATGTTAAATTTGATTACAGCTGCAAGGCTGTTAGTAGGACAATATTGGAAGAAGGAATCTTTGCCTACTTTGCAGGAATGGTTTCTTAAAGTGTCTTATTTGGCGGAAATGGCAAAGATTTCGGCTTTTTTAAAAGAACAATCGCAAGAGAAATTTTTTGCTGTTTGGGATAAATGGATAAAGTTTATACAATTTAAATTGGATATAAAAAAATATTATTTAGCTTTTTTATAACTTTTATTTTTATATACATACATATATCTTAGTTATACTCTTTTTTTTCATATAACTCTTTTATTTTTATTTTTAATTAAGCCTATATTCTGCTCTGGGAAGCTCCGGGGGGGAGGGAGTGGGTGTTCTGGGGGGGGGTAGGGGAAGGGTTGTTTTGTTTTGTTTTGTTTTGTTTTTTGTCTATGTTGTTGTTGTATTGTTATTCTTTTGTTTTTTTGTTAAAATTTATAAAAATTTTCAATAAAAAAAAGAAGCTATTGAAGGAGCACTTCCAGCCCAAGATGTCCGTCATCACATGGCGCCACACCTTCGAGGAGAGGGATCAACGATCCAGAGAGTCGGCCAAAGAATACATCGCCGCATTGAGGAAGGCCGCCAAGCACTGCGAGTTCAAGGACCTTGAAGAACGACTGAGGGACCGATTCGTGTGCGGCTTAAGGCATCGAGATCTACAACAGAGGCTTTTCGCCAAAGAAGAATTGTCCTTCCAAGATGCCTTAAGAGAGGTCACCGCAGAAGAAGCAGCAGGCGGCGCCGTCAAAAACATGCGGCCGATCAGGAACAGTCCAGATGTTGCATCCGTGCACCAAGAGGACGTCCAAGGGAACTCCGAGGAGGATCCGGACGAGGAAGTCGACCGTCTCCACCCCACGAAGGAAGGGAATCAGAAAGGAAGCTCTGCAGTTCCCCTTAAGTGCATCGGCTGTGGAGGTCGCCACAGGAGAACCGACTGCAAGTTCCGCTCCGCTATCTGCCGGGCGTGCGGGAAACAAGGACATATTGCAGCTGTGTGTCTGGGCCGACGAAAGGTACAACCTCAGGAAGAACTGCGCCTGAAAGGTACCAGGGTCCCCAGCCAGAATAGGGTAGGTTTTTGCGCTTCGCGAAGAAGCATCTTCAGGACAGGCACACACAAGCCCATCAAGAAAAAGCTGTCACTCAAGGTGAAGCTACAAGGGGTTCCATTAACTATGGAACTAGACACGGGGTCTGCCCTTTCAATCATATCCTTACATACATTCAGGAAGATTTGTTCCGGCAGTGGAACTCAGGCTAAATTAAGGCCTTCTGACATTGTGTTAACAGACTTTCAAAATTCGACAGTATGTGTTAAGGGGAGGCCACCCTTAATGTACAGTATAAGAATTTTGAAGGCCCACTAGACATATTAGTAGTAGGGGGTGAACGAACGAGTCTCATAGGACTCGATTGGTTTGAAGCCTTGGGGATACACGTCACGGGGCTCAACAGCTTACAAACACTCGAGCTACAGGAAGTCTGCAAAGAATTTGCAGATGTCTTCAGCCCCCAGCTGGGCACATTCAAGGGACCTCCTGTGTCCTTAAAACTAGATCCCGCTGTCACACCCATTAGAATTAAAGCAAGAAGGGTCCCTTTTGCTTTAAGGAGTAAAATTGACACTGAGTTAGACAAACTGATCCAACAGGGAATCCTAGAACCTGTTGATTCCAGCCCTTGGGAGACCCCCATTGTCACGCCTCTAAAGGCAAATGGGGACATTCGCATTTGTGCTGACTACAAATGCACACTTAATAAGGCATTGCAGCAACATGCCTATCCTGTTCCTGTGGTCAGTCATATTCTGGCCTCCGTCAAGGGGGGGCGCGTTTTTGCAAAGCTTGACCTAGCTCAAGCGTATCAACAGCTGCCTGTTGATGATGATGCTGCTATAGCTCAGACTATTGTGACCCACAGGGGAGTCTTTAAGGTAAAAAGGCTACAGTTTGGAGTGAATGTCGCTCCTGGGATTTTCCAAAGCATAATGGAAAACACACTACGGGGCATACCGGGGGTTTGCCCCTACTTTGATGATGTCTTAATTGCAGGAGACTCCACACACATTCTAGCTGAAAGGCTAAGGGCTGTTCTGTTAAGATTCAGGAAAACAGGCCTCAAGCTCAAAAAAGACAAATGCAAAATTGGGGTGCCTTCTACTGAATTTCTGGGATTCAAAATTGATGCTGCTGGGATTCACCCTGCTGAATCCAAACTAACTGCCATTTTAGAAGCACCTAGGCCAAAGTCTAAGGCCGAACTTCAGGCTTTTCTGGGCCTCCTGAATTTCTACAATTCCTTTCTTCCACATAAAGCTAGTGTAGCTGAGCCTCTTCACAGGCTATTAGACAAACAAGCAGTGTGGCAATGGTCACAAACACATGAGGCTAGTTTCAATGAGGTCAAGGCTTTACTCACTTCTAACAGTGTACTTGCACACTTCAATGAGTCCCTTCCTGTGTGCATCGCTTGTGATGCTTCCCCTTACGGGGTAGGAGCCGTCCTGAGCCACCTCAGGTCAGATGGAACTCAGGTTCCTGTTGCATATTACTCCAGAACACTGTCTTCTGCTAAGCGCAACTACGCTCAGATAGACAGGGAGGCTCTGGCTGTTGTTGCTGGAACTAAGAAATTCCATGATTTTTTGTATGGCAGGCAATTCACGGTCTTCACTGACCATAAGCCTCTGCTGGGATTGTTTACCACACGTAAACAAACTCCCCAAATCATTTCCCCTAGAATGCTTAGGTGGTCTATTTTTCTGTCTGCATATGATTTTTCCTTACTCCACAAGCCTGGGAAAGAAATGGGCCATGCTGATGGCCTCAGTAGATTGCCCCTGCCAGTAGTAGAAGCTGACCCTGCGCCAGCTGTCAACATTCTATC
Source organism: Crotalus tigris (assembly GCF_016545835.1). Taxonomy (NCBI): domain Eukaryota; kingdom Metazoa; phylum Chordata; class Lepidosauria; order Squamata; family Viperidae; genus Crotalus; species Crotalus tigris. The sequence continues at coordinate 46,299 of NW_024097628.1, forward strand.
CATCCAAGCCTTGCCCGAGTCCCCTCTGAATGCCAGGGATGTTGCCGCTGAAACAGGCACAGATCACACACTTTCACGTGTCCTTTCTTGGGTTTTGTCTGGATGGCCTGAGCACTGCCCTAGTCCTGAGTTTCAGAGTTTCTGGTCCAAAAGGAACGAGTTGTCCACTTCTCAGGGTTGTCTGCTTTGGGGAAACAGAGTTGTCATTCCCACCTCAATGAGGACTAGGATCTTAGAGTCCCTCCACGAGGGTCATCCTGGCATTGTTCGCATGAAGGCCCTTGCGCGCAGCCACTTGTGGTGGCCTGGTTTAGATAAGGACATTGAGGCTAAGGTGCATGCATGCCACCTGTGCCAGCGCTCTCGCCCAGAGATGCCCCAAGCTCCTGTGCATAGATGGGAGGATACACAGTCCCCATGGTCTAGGGTGCACATTGACTACGCTGGGCCCTTTCAGGGCCAGTTCTTCTTGGTCCTCGTTGACAGTCATTCAAAATGGCTTGAGGTTGTACCTGTCTCATCCACCACTACTGCAAAGACTATTCAGGTACTGAGGGGGATTTTTGCTGCACACGGGCTCCCAGATGTCATCGTGTCTGACAACGGCCCGCAATTTACTTCTTCCGAATTCCAAGCTTTCTTACAGGCTAACATGATTCGTCATGCCACGTCTGCACCCTTCCACCCGTCCACCAACAGTATGGCTGAACGCATGGTCCGCATCACAAAGGACGCCTTGAAAAGACTCACCTATGGGGACTGGCATCACAGGTTGGCTGACTTTCTCCTTTCTTACCGCACCACACCGTCCACTTCTACAGGGAGAAGCCCAGCTGAACTTCGCTGGGGGCGCAAACTTACTACGAAGCTTGACCGGTTGCATCCGGACAGACTGCCTTCATCTACCTCACATCCTAGGGCACCTAGACAACTACTTGTGGGTGCCCCGGTTTGGACTTGCAATTACGGGCCTGGTCACACATGGGTCCCTGCTTCTATTTCCAGGGTCACAGGTCCTGTATCCTACGAGGTAGCCCTGGACAACGGTCATGTCCTGCGTCGGCACATCGACCAACTCCGCCCTAGGCAGGATCTTTCAGATGAGACTCCTGGGTCTTTTCCAGGGGGGAAGGGGACCCTTTAGAGCAAAGGGAGGGGCACGAGCTGCTGCCCACCTCCAACGATGGAGCCACAAACGGCCCATTCCAGGATTCCGCGAGTGCCCCAAACAGGAATTCTAAGAGCCTATCCAACTACCAGGCATTCACGCCTACTCCAGCCAGGGAGTCACCCGGGGGTACAATCACTATTCACCTGCACAGCACAGTACTCCAGTCAGGGAGGATACCCGGGAGCATCCCAATAAATCATACCCCGCAAGAGAGCTGGCACATAATCCCCAGAGTTGGCCTGACCTTACCCCAAGTCCTACAGGGGGTCAAACATACAGGGAGGTGGTTGAGGAACCAAGTCCCGACCGCAACACCTCTAGCCCAAATCAGGGAGTAACTGAGTTTTGGGAAGGTACAGAAACCCACACGAGCCCGGACACAGAACGGGGTTTAGGGAATGGACAGCCTCCTGACAGGTCTTGGACGGACCTAGGAGGTTCTACAGAGACGCCCAGCAGCAGTTATCACTTCAAGGGGCCCGAGGGCCTACAGCTAGGCAGGTCAACCAGGTCACAAAGTGACGGAAGCCCTGGCCTGACGAGCCCGGTGGGCGAGCAAGCAGGCCAGGCATTGGGGCACAGTCCTTGGGAGGCACCAAGGCATGATAAGGAGAACAGGCTCACGTCTCCCCTCAGTCAGGGAACACCTGTCAGAAACCCAGAGCTGAGAAGGTCACAGAGAGCAAGGAAATCTCCTAAATACTTAGAGGATTACATAACTTTGCTGGCCAAACAAAAGCCAGTAAACAGTAGGAGCACTGGGGAGTAGAACACTGCATCAAGAAATAATTGTATGTTGGTAGTAGTCTTAGCCCGGGGGAAAGGGGTGTTATGTCCCGAGCCTTGCAAACGGGCTCGGGGCGTTTGCAGGCAGTCCCAGGCAGGTGCAAGCTGCCCGGGACCAGACAGGCTGTCACCAGCGCCTGTGCGCATGCGCGGGTGCTGGCGCGGGAAAAGTAACACATTGATCCGGGAACTGCCTATATAAGAGGCTGGGAGCTTTTGGGCGTTGCTGAAGCCTTCACCTGTAAGCTGAAGACAGAATAAAAGAAACTTGAGAACTACAACTGCTTCTCGCGTCTGCTTTTCGCCAAGGACTCAACACTTTCTGAATTCACTGTATATATTTATTGATGCCAAAGTTATTATATGCCATAGTTGGCATATGACACTTAGCAAGGAGCATCATGGATGCTAATTAATGTAGATTAGTTTCTTTACATCTGCACACAAATTATATATTAGAATAAATGTATTGAATATGAGAATAAAAACTGTTTTCCGCCCCATTTTTTAAAAAAAATAATGGTCTTTTGATGAGATGCATTTTTGTTCCAGCATGAAGTTTTAATCAGAATTATTGAATAATCTAAGACTTGAATCAAAATGAGTATTGTTAGTTAGATGAAATGATATTCTGTATGCAGCTTATACACATCACTTATCTTAAAAGGATAAATGTGTGAGTGTGACAGTATGATGTTTGTGTATGCATTTGTATGTATGTGATAGGGACTCTCCCTCCCTCCCCCCCGTGCCTGTGTGTGTGTGTGTGTGTGTAAGAATAAATAATATGGTGTCTGATGGCAATTTCTCATAAGACATCATTTTAAAATATATATTTGTGCTTTAATGTGTTTTAATGTAACATTTCTTTTTAAAATGAATAGTTGTAAAGTCATACACATCACTGCAATTTTTGTTGTCCTTACGTTATGAAGGACAAATTTGCATTTGAGCTATTCTTGTATTTATGCATTTGTAGTTGGGTACTAATAACGCCATACAAAATACTTGATCCCTAAAAAGAAAGTAGTCCCAGACTATTTAAATTGCCCCAGAAATTTAAATTCTAAATACTATGAACCAGCTGCTCACTAGAAAATGTGGTAAAAATAATCGCATCATTAGAACAGGACTGGGGATCACTTGTCTATAGCTTACAAGGTAAGAAGGATTCACAGACAACTTGTGGAAACCATTGATCATTTGAAAAATGCTCCAGAAGAAAGTGGAAAGAGTAGCAGTAGCAAGAAGCAATTCTGTCTGTCTGTCTGTCTGTCTGTCTGTCTGTCTGTCTATCTATCTATCTATCTATCTATCTATCTATCTATCTATCTATCTATCTATCTATCCATCCATCCATCCATCCATCCATCCATCCATCCATCCATCCATCCATCCATCCATCCATCCATCTATCTATCTATCTATCTATCTATCTATCTATCTATCTATCTATCATCTATCTGTCTACTATCTCTATCATCTCCTGCCTTTAATTTTATAAATATTTCAAGGCAGGGAACACACACAATACTCATTCCTCCTCCTATTTTCCCCATAACAACAACCCTGTGAGATGAATTGGACTGAAAGGGTGTAATTTGTCCAAGGTCATCCAGGCAGCTTTCATGCCTAAATGGGACTAGAACTCATACTCTCTGAGTTTCTACACCAAACCAGCTCAAAAGAGGGAACAAAAGACAACAGTATAGCTAGTTTTACTATTACTATACTATTAGTTACATGCAGGTGGAGAATCAGGAAAGAAAAGGAAAAACTTATAGGAGAAAGGCCTTTTCCCAAAGCTCCTTCAAAAACCATAATTTCTATTCTAGAAACTTTTCACTGAGAGGGAGAGAGTATCTATCTGTTCTCATTTTTTTTAAAGTTCTCAGGTCCACTAGCTCTCCATATTTATATCAGATTAATATTTAGTCATCAAAACCTCCCTCTGACTATATCACCCCACTGAAAGCTTCACCCTGATTAACAGTCTGACCATTTCCCCACCACCACCAAAACTATACTTGCCATGAATGTTCATTTGGTCAAATATGAAGTTAGTTGTGTAAATCAATGCAATGGCTAAAATATTGAAAAGGGAGATTAAAAAACAGTTTGGTAAGCAACTTGAATTTTCTTTGGAAGGAAATATAAGGGACAACTTCAGATCTGCTCATCCATTGTTGGAACACTTGAGGTTGCAGGAAATTGGCTTGAGGCCTGACCATCCCATTTACTTAAAATTATATGACTAGGGAGGTTCCAGTTAAGGCAATACTGCCTTAGAGCAACAAACCAATGGCTAAGCTGTGCGGTCAGTGGAGAGGAAATAATACAGTCAGATCCCCTGATGATCTAGTGTTTCAGATCATTATGCATTTCTGCTTGAGGATGTAATATAATAGATAACATTTGAATTCACTGCAAATCTTTTGCAGCTTGCCATAATTTGTTATTCTCCAAATGCATTGGGATTACAGCTTCCAGAATTCCCAGGCACTGTAGCTAATTGTTGAATTTGCAAATAGTTGCCCTACAGATTTGAATCACTTTGACTGCTACTACTTTAGAAGCAGTTATGACTTTTTTAAAGAGGACATTTTCATGATATGTAGATAAATTAAAAATAAAGGAATCATATTTCAGTGTTAATTAGGTTTACCTTACAACAAATGATTTTGCATTTAATGCAAGTGATCTGCAATGCATCTTTTATTACAGCCTCAATTTAATTTGAAGTTTTAATTTCCCCTGCAAGTTACTCATAATATATGTATATTTTATTTGATAATTGCAAGTTAATTTCAAATAATTTTTCAGTTATATTTGTTTTGTAAATGGAGGCATGTAATTACATGATGCTGAATGTTTCTCACTTCTCCAAAGTAATGAGAAGACAGTGCTACAGAGTTTTAGGGCACCATTATAGAATTTGGCTTAAGAAGAAAAAAAGGAAGAAACATGTGATAGAATGTTTGTCTGGAGGAACTGTGGGGGAGAGTTTTGGCAACATGAATCTTTCCCAGAAAGAGATGCAGATAAAGAGACTGTGCAGTCAAAAACTGATGAGGGAGGGGGTAAGAGGTTCAGAGTAGGCACATCCTATAATCTCTCGAGATATATCTAGTTAGTTAGAAGATTATAGCTTTAGTTTGGCAAGATTCTATCTATTAGATGCAAGCAAATAAAGGGATTGAACTCAGATGGATTTCTCTAGGCTCAGGCCTGACAGAACACTAGAAAACCATTGTTTTAAAGGTAAAGTTTCCCCTGACCAATCGTGTCTGACTTTAGGAGGCAATGGTCATCTCTTTGTTCTAATTAAAGAAACAATTCTATGTAGATTACTGACCAGCAAATGCTGATATAAACCTTATTCCAAATTATGAAGTGAGATTCCAAGTAGATTATGTAGATTACTGACCAGCAAATGCTGATATAGATATAAACCTTATTCCAAATTATGAAGTGAGATTCCAAGTCATAAAATACTATCTGTTGGGGAATTGTCAGCCTGGAGGGAGAAGTCAAATAAGGGCCTAGCTTGGAGTCATGGCACAGCTGCAAATGACATAAGCTTGATCTCCCCTCAAATTCATGAAGTCTTATAAGGTTGTTCCCAGGGGAAGGCAAGTAGTCTGGTGAGATTCTTGTGACATAGGCGATAAACAATAAAGTTACTAAATGAAGCTATTTATGAGTGGCTCTGGTTGCTTGCACCTGACATTATTTCTTTATTGGGGGGAGGAATGGAGTTATTTAATTATCATATCTGGGGCAGAGATGAAACACCAGGTTTCTCCTACCCCGTTTTCCTTGATAGCTCAATTTATAAACTGTTTGTGATATATGTGGATCACAAATAGAGCTATTTTTATCCATCATAGAAATTTCCAAACCATATATAGGCTTTGGATGGTTTTTATATATTCTGTCAAAAATCTCTTCTTTTTAATTTGCAGATCAGGCAGAAATTTTAAACTCTGAAATAAATAAATAAATTTCATTTTGTATATAGATGATTTTCTTTTCAAAATTTGTATTCAATTTTCTCAATATACTTATTTTTCAGAACAATTTTAGAGCTGAGAACTCTCTTGCAGAGGTTACTGAAGCTAGTCCATATATTAGTCTTGGAATTAGGTCATTTAACTTAAAAATGTGACTTAAATATAAGAAATTCTTATACCTAGACAGAGTATTTCAGATCTTAGTCAGTTGGGTCACCTTCCAGTTAGCAAGGTGATAAATAGTAGGTCAGTCCCAAAAAATTGCCATTAAACCATTGAATTATTCAGTAGATGTATATGTAGTTTACAATGGGTTCTGCTTTGTACTCTTAATTTGGTGCAGTGGTTAAGGCACCAAGGGACTGTGAATTCTAGCCCTGCCTTTGGCACAAAGCCAGTTGGGTGAACTTAGGTTAGTTATTTCCTGTAGGAAAGAGGCAATGGCAAAGCACTTCTGAAAAACCTTGGTCAGAAAACTGCAGGGACTTTCCCAGGCAGTCACCAGGAGTAAAACAAAAAAAAATAAAAAGACCCCCCCCAACCCACATAGTTATAAAATTTACTGTTCATGGCCCTGAGTTGATGTTATCCATATTGAGACTAGCCATTGTCCTTAGCTTTTGTCTATGCTATAGTACTTTCAATTTCTTTCTTTCTTGTTGTTTCTTCAGCTGAACATATTGGTTGATTTGTCACATGAGCAGAGTGTTGTTCTGCAACAGACATAAAATGCACCGAACAGAAGATGCTATAAAAATTTCTCACGTCTTCTCTGCCTCCCCATCCCCACTCTACCCCCTGCTTTCTGCGGTGATTGAACATATCACTTGGTTCTGTGTCCAAGCTTCACTGGTGTAGGGGCCTGAGATCATAATTTTAAGTCCTTCAGTGGCCTTCCAGCCAGGTTTCTTATACATCGTATGTCTAGCATGACTTGGGCTATTGTTTTATTTATGATGCAATCAGATGCTCTGAGAATGTGAGCTGTAACTTTTCCATTGCATTTTTTTTAGTTTGTAACATTCATTTCTGTGTGGTTTCAGTATTTTATTTTTATCCAACCTAGCTACAATATGAAATAAAAATGGATTCACCCTTTAAAAATGAGAAATAATTATGAAAATTCAAATAACATTAAATCCCATTGGTAGACACAACTAGCTCATATATATATATTAAAGGTAAGATGTGTTCTAAAAAAGCACACACACACATATTTAAGTTAAGTTATATATAAACTTAAATTTAAAGTATTTGAGGCTCATGACTGATAATGTTTTATGTTGAACAAAAGTACTAGAATATTGTGCTACATTTTTATTATTATTTTTTATTTTTCAATGCAGTGTTTTAATCAAATGCCAATTAGTAACCATTAATTTTCTCTAGATTTGTTAATGTTCACTAATATTGTTGCTATTAAGCCATGTGTCAAAGCATCCATATTAATTTATGTTATATGTTACTATAATATATATATATATATATATATATATATATATATATATATATTATAACATATATTGTTGCATGTTCTGCCTATCAGCCAAAAGACAAGCTATAAAATCATAAAAATGAACATATCAGTATTGCTAATATTTGTGAAAAATTCACCAAATAAGACTTCGAGTTATTAGAGATAAAATAAATGTATGAGAGAATTTAAGAAAACAACGTATTTAAATTTCGAATAAATGAAGAAGAAATTTTTTAACATTTCTCAAGGACACTCTTTTTCATTTAGACCAGGGGTAGGCAACCTTGGCTGGTTCAGGAATTCTAGGAGTTGAAGTCCACAAGTCATAAAAGAGCCAAGGTTGCCTACCCCTGATTTAGACCATGGAAATACTGTATCCCTTGGAATGGAAAACTACAGAACTGAAGATCATGAGATTGACTATAGGAACATGAAAGATAAGACACTCAGGTACGTTCCTCTTCCTTAAAATTAATATATGTAAGAATATGGCATCATGCCCATGTTATATATTTTTTGTACAAAACTAGTTTTTCCCGCTTTGAAAGAATGTCTAAATAAATGACCTTTTACTTGAATTAGCATTTTGCACTAATTATGATTTAATCAGTTTGGTGCATACATTGATTTTGTGTGCCATTGATAATAGAACAGAACAGAACAGAGCTGGAGGTTTTCTAGCCCAGCCCCTGCTCAAGCTGGAGACCCTATACTATTTCAGACAAGTGGCTGTCTAAAGTCTTCTTAAAAATCTTCAGGTGTCAAGTGTCCATGATTTCTGAAGGCAAGCTGTTGCACTGGTTAATTGTTCTCACTGTTAGGAAGTTTCTCCTTAATTCCAGGTTGCTTCTCTCCTTGATTATTTTCCAACATTGTTTCTTGTCCTGCCCTCTGGTGCTTTGGAGAATAATTTGACCCCCCCTCTTCTTGGTGGCAGCCCCTCAAATATTGGAATACTGCTATCATGTCACCTCTAGTTCTTTTTTTTCCTAGATAAATCCTGCATCCATTCTTCATATGTTTTACTCTCCAGGCCTTTGATCTTCTTAGTTCTTCTTCTCTGAACTTTTTTCAAGTCTCAACATCTTTTTTGTAGCATGATGACCAAAACTGGTTGCAGTATTCCAGGTGTGGTCTTACTAAGGTTTTATAAAGTGGTACTAATACTTCATGTGATATTGATGCTATACCTCTGTTTATACAACTGAGGATTGTATCAGCTTTTTTGGCTGCTGCCATACACTCACATATTCAGTTAGGGTGCAGTACTGCAGGCCACTTTAGCTGACTGTGTTCAGCAGGTCAGCGGTTCAAATCTCAACGGCTCAAGGTTGACTCAGCCTTCCATCCTTCCGGGGTAGGTAAAATGAGGACCCAGATTGTTGGGGGCAATGTATATATATATATACATTGCTTACTGGTGTACACCACTTAGAGAGTGCTTGCACTTAAAGCGGTATATAAGTCTCATAAATAAATAAATAAATAAATAAATAAATAAATAAATAAATATTCAACTGATCATCCACTAGAACTCCAAGGTCCCTCTCACAGTTAATGTTTTTGAGCTAGGTCTCACCTAAGCCCTTTCAGCCCTGTGTCTAGCATTCTGAGCTTAGAAAGCTGGATTGTTGGTGAACCTGGTCTCAGGTTGCTATAATGAATGCCAGGAGCATTTATGACATTTATCAAAAACTGGCTAAGCAATGGCAAGAAGTAGTTTTCTCACAAATTTATCCTCCTTGTTTTTTGGTTGTACAGAAGCCATTGTAAGTTGGGGGAATAGCAATCGTCTTGGCAGAGATTTTATCTGTGATCTGAGTCTTGTTCTGAGAATGACAGGATAAAAGTGACTGTAAGTTATATTTAGCCATTGGTACAAGTTTTGCAACCTGCTTGTGCATCACCCATCCTGTTACTCACCCTTCCTGAGCTGCTAGAACTCGTCACTGGGCTGATAATAGAATTTTATGATTTAAATGTGCATGATCTAGGGACAATTGGAAAATCAGGAATTCATGGCTTCTATGAGGCTGCACAAATTGTCTGTGGACTAACACATAGATGGGCACATTCTGGACTTTGTTTTGTCTTTTTAGTGTGGGAGAACAAATTATGATGATCCATCTAGGTTCTTTATGGATCCTGATAGATTCCAGCTGATACTTAGCAACTTTTCAAATAATCTGGTAGGTAATTCTACCCAGGTGGAACTCTGTACTCAGGAGACAATCAAAGCATGAGTATCTTCTCTCTCTCTGCCAATCTCAAGCGACTCCTAGGTTTACTAAGAAGTTCCAGGAGATAAAGCATCCAGAGAAGGAAGAAAAATTGGACTTCACTAAGAATGAATAACAGTTCATGTTCAAGCTTACCCCATGTTAAGGGAGACGAGGAATTAATATTTCTGTTCCATTATTGTATTAGCTGTTCATGGTTTAGCAGTTCTGTTTAAGATAGTTCATTTTTTGTTGGAGAAGAAGAGGCAGGAGGATCTGCTTATACACCACTATGGAATTTTTGTCCTCCTTTTCATCCAATATTTACTTGTCATAAATGGGATTTGATGTGGTCACTGGGGTGCAATGTGATCTGGAATTGGCCTACAAGACATAAGTACAAAAGTGAGTTATGACCAGTTCTCATGTGTACAAATATAGTAGCATCCCTACGATCATGTGATTAAAATTTGGGAGCTTAGTAACTGGCATATATTTTTGATGTTTGTAGTAACACTATTTGTGACTTCCCAGCCAGTTGGGTGGGAAGCAAAGTCATTGGGGAAAGTCAGATTCATTTAATGACCATGTGATTCACTTAACAACTTCAGTGATTTGCTTAAAACCATAGCAAAAAAGGTTGTAAAATCAGGCATGACTCCTAACAGCCATCTTGCTTAGCAACTGAAGTTCTGGTGTTAATTGTGGTCATAAGTTGAGGATTACTCTACTCATTAGTTTGAACTCTGGCACTAATGAATTTGATCCATTCTCTTTTGCTTTTTCAGGGGACTGTTGATGGTAGTGAAAGAGTTAGATCTAGGAAAGTGTCAATATTTTTTAATGGAGAGGTTCCTTCTGATTGGCTTACAGAAAGAGGCTGTCCGTATATGTAGTTAGATTGGGCAACTATCATGTCTCCAACCTTCCTTTTTTAAGGGAATATTATTGAGAAAGTTGTGAGAGTTCATTTATAAAGAATCCTAGAGGGATTCTCTCTGGAGTTCTTTTAATGAAGATTCAGACCCAAGCATGGGTGAGAAATGACATTGTTTGTTCTGGTGGATTACTTTTTTCATGGTTTTGATTGAAAATACCACCTTGAGCTTTCAGTAGTATTAAATACCATGACTATGGTATCCTTTTTAAGGACAGGGATAAAGGATAAGGTTACATTTCTTCTTAAACAAGCAGTACTAGTTAGCAATACTGGAAAATGAGATATCAATTAAGTAAAAGGTCTGGGGGTTTTCATTATGTTCTTCAGAATTCAGCCCTCCCCTTCTTTGATATTTAATACTTCTATAAAACTGCAGGAGAGTCTATAAGACAATTTACAATAAGTTATCACAGTATATTTATGTTATTCAGCTTTATATCTCTTTCCATCTTTTTCTTTTACTCTTTATTCAGTCATTTCAGTTTGTTCAATAATTTATTCTGCTATATTCTACTGCTTCATTGTTGTGCAATCATCCCATAATTACAGCAGAATAAAAACCAGGTAGATAGATAGATGATAGATAGATAGATTAGGATAGATAGATAGATAGATAGATAGATAGATAGATAGATAGATAGATTAGATAGATTAGGATAGGTAGGTAGGTAAGTAGGTAGATAGATATAGAAATGTTTTAGTGATGTAGAGCGAAGATACCTTAGTATGGTCATCCAAACAATGTCATCAACCACATCCTTGATGCAAGAAAAAATATTGATCAAAATATTTCACAACAATTTTGGAGAAATAAACCATACTTCTCCACTTTTTGGGAAGTCTTTTAATAGTGTTCTAATATACATTATTTACAATCTCTCAGGATCAACTTTGCAGGAATAAGCAGGTTAAAAATTAAACATGAAAATTTTATAATGCACCAAATCTGCATATTTCATGCATAAATTAGTCCAGTCTTTCAACTTTAAAAAGAAAAGATTGTTTGAAAATTTAGATGTTGTTATAAATGTTTTCATGAAGATACAGACTACTATCAAATTTGGAATTTATTTTATTCTTGGTTAGAGAAAAGAATGAAGGATCAGGGATTGAACATGTATTAGCTTAGCAAACTCCAGACAACTTTGTTGATTGGAAAAATTAACATATGTTGATGAAAATAAATAAATAAAAATAAATAAATGTTTTCATGAAAAGTCATTTGCATTTATAATTATAATATTTCCTATAGACATTTTTTTCAAAATAGAACATATACCTTCCTGTAGCTTATTTTTCTTAATGTGTGTTTTTATATGTATTTTTTATGATTCACATTTCAGAGAACTACAGTATAAAATTCAAACAGGCCACATTCAAAATAATCATGTTCCAATTCATATAAAATTTGGGAAGTGTGAATCAACTTTGTTTTATATTAAAATGCAAACCAAACACATTCAAGATGATAAAAAAAATCTTTACATGAGCCAGCTTATGTCACAAAACAAATCATAGAAGAAAATGTATCTTTATCGGTGCTAGATTCAGTGACCATTATAATTTCTGGCCTATGGTGATTATAGTGTGTCTTTTCCAGTCAAATAATATGTATATGGCAAGTATGCATTATATGATGGGACAAAAAATTGGATTGTTCTTATAATATGTACCAAATAATGCTACATCTAAGAGAAATGTAATTACTGTTCAGTATTCACATTTTGATTTTAGATATGCAGTTCTGTTTTAAAAAATGCATTAAGTTATGTACTTTAAGACCACTGTATTCAAAAAAATAAGTTGTTTACCAAAAAGGCATTTATTAGAAAAATGTGCTTACAGAAATGAAAATATTAAAGAAAATTGTTAACAGAAGTACCTATGAATTCTCATGAAAGTTCTAAGAATAGATATTTGCAAATAGGCGAAAAGAAACTTATTCTTTAAAAATAGGACATTATGGACAATGAAACATATTTATCCATTTACCCATCCATATTGACTTTCAAGCACTGATCTGAAGTATAAGCAACAATAATATAACCAGCTGAACTGAACAACTTGTCTTTAGTCTTCATATTTGTAGCTAATAAATGCATATTGAAATTATATGAAATTATTTATAGATTAATTTTTGTTTAAAAATGTTAAACTATAACCTATATTTAAACCCAAAGATTGATTCTCTTTCTTCATTCAATGTATAATTTATAAGCAAGTTGATATCATTGAAAATAGTTTAAAATAGTTGAAAGAACCAAACACTTTTTAATGTGCTTATTTATTTATTATTCCATATCCGCATAACCTTCTCATTGTAAAACCTCAAACAATTTGCAACACTAGTTTAAGACTAAAATAATGTTTATGGGTGAGAATTTTGTTAGAATGATTGTAAATAGGGGAAATAAATATTCTGTTTTATAGTATAAAAAGCAACATAATTGATGCAAATTTGGGGCATGTTTGCATTCCTAATACAGAAACGTCTTTATTTTTCTGTATTTCTTTCACTTATTATACATTAACTGATTGTATTTTGCTATTACAAAGAAATCTCTTCTTTGGACCCTCTCTTCCCTGGACATTGCCATCTTGTATGAACTAAACACATCATCAGTGAGGCTCATTCTCCTGTATTACACCAATATATCACTGGAATGACATCTGGTTCTGATGATGTATTACATTAATACATGATCAGAGTATGAGGGGCTCCTACGGGGTATTAAAAATGTGTGCTAACAAAGGAATAACAATCCTGGAATCCAGTAAGCTTTAATTACCAAATGAGGATTGCTTTGTAGCCAGGTAATACGTAATGTGGAAACTCCTACATCATCCTGAAAAGAAGAGCAATCTGTATCCCTATTATATTACCTATGCAGCTTTGCCCATTTCTGCTGGCTGAATTGCCTGCTCTTTTCAATGTTTCAAAAACCATAGCTACCCCAATATTTTACACTGCCATATGAATTATTCATATGCTTTTATTTATTCTGTTCACCTCACCTTCTCCATGATAACTAAGCAGGCCATCAAATATATAGAGAGAAATGTAGCCTTTTTAAAATAAATCTATTATTTTCTCTGATAAAATTTTGCACTTACTCCTAATACAGAAACAAAACAAAATTAGCTTCTGTTTCTGCAAGCCATGTCCTACTTGTTAAACAATGCAGTTTAAGAAAACATAAGTTTGTCAATTTGGAGAAATTATAAACTAGACATTCTGCATTATATTGCAATTATTTGATTTTTAGTATTTTGATTTAGTTTACGAGCTGCACTTCAAACTGCTGCACTAAGTCAATTTTCTAAAATGTATTCATTTCTCATTTCTCTGGTTCCACTCCTGTTCTTTCTTTATGTGGCATTAGTTATATTCTCCTGTAGCCTTTGAAACAAATTGTCAGAAGGCCACATAGTATTCAAAGTTATACCTTTATATTTCAGGCTTATTTAATTATAAGGTAAAATCACATTACAAACAAATACACATCTATCCAAGAGACAAAATTTAAATTCTGACTGTGAGACAACTACTGTGCTTAATTCCAATAGTACTAGTATGCTGGAAGAGACTGTTTTGTTTAATAAGCATTTATCTATTGTTAATGTCTTTGGAGAATTCATCTTGGGGTATACACTGAAGATAAATGCAGATGTGCGAGGGTTTATGAAAAATGTCACAGCAAGTGACAGGAAGCTGAGATGTGTTACCACAGTCCACTTCACATGAGGGACAATCCACTACCTCTCTTGCATGTATTATATTTTTCTGCTGTGTATTTTTCTTTTTGATTTTTGAGTCTCTTTGATATTAAATGCTTCTAATACCAAACACTGGCAGTCAATTTGAAAAGAATGTATGATGTGGAGAAAGAGACAAAAGTATTGATGTAAAAATGTAGCTATAATAGAAGAGGAAATAATAAAGAGATGTTTAAAATGTTGCGTTCATGAGAAAAAGAATGGAATATAAAAAGAATTAATTGAAGGTCTAGTGCTCTAGAGCAATGAATTGTGCCATTTCAATTCAGTAGCACAGTGCACATATTTGTAAATCTCCCAAAACATTATTTATCTGATATATAGATAGTCCAAATAATACTGTAAAGTTAAGAGCTTTTTTCTTTAAAGCAAAGTATTTAAAAGCAAAGTAGCAAAATTGTTTATTATTCCATAATAAACCTTTTCTGTGTTCCTAGAATTTTAAAGTAATGTAATGAACAATATTTGAGTGGAAAAATTAACAATAGAAACCTGCATGAAGTATCAGCTAATTTTCCAATTACTATCAGCTTATTTTTCTTTGTTTGACAACTTTCCATGATAGTATGTGTTGAAAGATATCTGATATGGACCATACTTCTAAATAGTATAAATTAAAACAAAATTAGGATCCAATCATACAAATTAATCAGTAATCTAAAAATAGTTGAGTGTTTTCCATATGACTATAACACAGAGGACAAAGGCCATTGGGTTCCATGGATTGCGCCTGCAGTACTCAAAAAAAAAAAAAAAAAAACACAGTCATGCTTGATTTAGAACTGTTTCACCCTAATGTTTCATCCTGCACTTTATTAATTCAATTTATGTCCTTAAAAAAGATGCATTGTATAGTTTTCTGTGACCAGAATGAACTTGATTTGAGGCTTCATGCAGCATGATCCTTGACAGGTATACCCTAAAATAAATCCTATTTAATTCAGTGGGATTGATGCCCAAATAAGCATGTGCCACACAGAGCTACAGTCTCAAAAATAAAATGCTAGCATATTTGCTGAAAAGCAAGTTTTGCTACTGAAAAGCTTCACCATCTTGTTTCCTTATAATCAAGTTTCTATTCTATTCTGTTCCGTAAAATTGTTTGTAAAACTGTCTCTCTGTGTGTATGTGTATATGTGTGTGTGTATATATATGTGTGTGTGTGTGTATGTGTATTATATATATATATATATATGTGTGTGTGTGTGTGTGTGTGTGTGTGTGTGTGTGTGCGCGCAGTTTAAAAATGTTGTAAATAAAACTAGTAGCTAAGTATCTAATTTTATAAGATACCAGAAACAAAGCAATGAACTGTGCAATGATGTCCAGATTTCCAGCTGAGCTTTTGATTCCCTCACGTCCACCCATAAATAAACCCATAGCAATCCTCAGTATTATAAAGCAAGCAATTTTCTGAAACTCAGGGAATTTTATTGCAGTTTATGATGCAGCATAGGGAAGAGCTGTTTTTCAACAATAACAATCAGAAGTCCAATGTCCTGTTTCATGCACACACAATGCCAAGGAAACTAACAGAAATCTATCTATGCTCTGTCTCTTCAGTCTTTTAGGGCTGAACAAATCTGTGCCAAAATATTCACACATTTGACCAAACTGTGTAGCACAGTTTGAGGAGCCATATTTATGGCATTCTACCATGCTCCAAGTGTGGCTTAGTATTATGAGCAAAGTGTATCTCACAATGGAATGGAATGGGACAAAATCATGACTTGAAGGATGCTGTTATATTGAGCTCACTAAAAATGAATTGACAGTAGTTAACAATAATTGCTAATATTAGAATAACAAAGCACTATTAAAGCTTTTACCCATTTAATAATCTCATTCTAAATGTAAACATAGCTGTTATGGTATTCATATTTTAATAATTAATATATTCTGAAAATTCAATTTGGCTTAGAAGAACAGATTTCACTTTGTGATGAACTTTTGGCAAAGGTACAAAGGAAAGAGATGATAATATTCACATATTAACCATCCTCAACTATGCACTTTAAAATTCACCCAAGGGTTTTAAAATATGATTCGTCCATACAACAAACCTATGGTGAAAAAAGAATACTACATTTCTGTCCATTTGCTAACACTGCATATCAAACACTAAGTGCCACTATAATATTTATATCACAAAGGGACTTGAATTGATATATCATACAAATGTAGGAACAGTCCTGCTGAATCAGCCCAATAGTCATTTTATTTAACATTTTGTTTCTCAAAAAATGGCCAACAGGAATATCTGGGATATCACAAACAGTAGCGGAGATGTATTATTCTCCTATTCTTGTTTCCTATCAGTCGTTGATTGGAGGAATACTGGTATATTTGGAGCCATTTTAAGACCATCCAGATTCATAGATATCCAAACATATCCATTCATTTTAATTAATAATCCATCTTCCCTTCAGAAATACAAGGTTGCATTTATTCAGTCTTTAGATTTACCTTACTTTTTACCTAGGAGCAGACTCATATTAGTTTAACAAAGATTTTTTTCTATAAGAAAGTTGAGCTGAGAGAAAAAGACTGGCCCAAAGTTATCTATGCTTATCACTAAATTCAACTATATGTCTGTCTGTCTCTCTGTCTGTCTACTGCCTGTCTGCCTGCTTAGATCCTGGGGAATTCTAAGCAGTATAGAAAGAACAACAAGAAAATAAGCCAAAGAAAACAATAAAAGATGCAATACAGCATTGTATTGTATTATATTGTATTGTAATATTATATTATATTAATATTATATTAATATTAATATTATATTATATTATATTATTATAATTATTAATTGTCAAATATAAATAATGTAAATATTTAATGTAATTATAGTTGCATATCTATCCCAGCAGGCTGTGGCAACAATCAGGTTGCATAAGCTTTCCTTGTGAACCAAATGTGTATAAAGTTTTAAAAGATCATTAAAATGGAAGCTACTTAGGAAAAAAGGAAACCTTGTAAAGACTGCCCTTTGGAGGCCCTTCCTGCTATACATCTTAATAATAATAATAAAGTTGGAAGGGACCTTGGAGGTCATCTAGTCCAACTCCCTGCTCAGGCAGGAAACCCTATACCATTTCAGACAAATGGCTGTCCACTCTCTTCTTAAAAACTTCCAGTGTTGGAGCATTCACCACTTCTGGAGTATATATAGTAGTGATTGTTAATGCCTCAGAGACAGGACGAGTGACCATATACTGTATATCTAAAAAAATAAATGGATTCTCAAACAGGTATTCTCTGTTCCCTTAGGTTTAGAAGCTATATTATCTCGGATAGGCAAACTCAGATACCCAAGCCCTGCCACATAAGACTTAATAGATGCTAACTATACTCTGAACTGTGCTTGGGAACCACAGGACAGCAACAGTGGAACTATTCCTTAAGCATTCAGGCCATTGCATTTTGCATCAGTTGGGCCTTCCTGATGGTCTTAAGATGCAGAATTAAAGTATTCAGTATGGAAGATAAGAAAGACAAAAGTGATCTTCATTGCCCTTGTTTTGTTGCATTAGCCTACAGCTGGTTCTCTAACAGGAGCCGAGAGTCTAAAAAGACATCCAATATGCAGGCCTATTCCCCATAATGGAGATCAAACTTATTAAGAGCCAAATATTTTATAATCCCAGAACCACTGAAACTCTGGATGAATGCTATCTTGCTTACTTGCTTGGTTGCTTGATTGTTTATGTTTTGTTTGAGCTTTGTCCCCATTCCTGAAACCAGTAGACAGACTGCAGCCCAGAAATTTACTATGGTCAAGGCCATTGAGAGGTCTACAACTCTACAGAGGGGAACATGAATACTGTGTTCATGATATCTATATATAGTGGCCCAGGACAGACCTCTTGAACAAAGGGAAGATCAGCACTTGTTTCAGGACTGCTGGCACTTCCCCTTTGCACAAGGAGCATTAACTGCTGTACACATCTGCCACTCTGTCCACCCCACAATTATTTCAACCTCCAGAAGGGGCAGGGGTCTAATCTGCATGTAGCAGGCAATGATCAAAGAAAGTCCTATCTACTTCCCCACATTCTACAGGTGCAAAAGCATCCCAAATAAATTGCAAGTTTCTACCTTTGTCCCCTCATCACATCCTGTCCATTCAGTGTCTGGCTTTTCACTTTGTGCCAAATTCTGCAACCACTATGCTATATATGTCAAGCCAACAAGTGTTAATACATAGAAATTTATTTACAAATGACTATGTTCAATATATTGGAATCAAAAGGGTGTAATACTGGGGATGGAAGTAAAAATTGCATCTTTGTTCCAGCTTCACATCCAGCTTATATAGCACTGAAACTCAATTGACTTCTGGTCTTCAACTTTTTTTCCTATGTATTATCTAATAAAACAATCAAATAAACCATTGTTGATGTTACCTAGTTGGGTAATGAAACATCTTCAGGCAAATAACCAAGCTCAGAAAGTATCAAGGGCTCCACAATCAGATAAATTTCCCAGTTGTCAATGAACTGATTTTTAATACATGAAAGTACTTTCAATGCACCAAATTATGGACAGTGATCCAGAGAAGCATACTTGAAAACCCATTCAGAGTACAACAGAATAGAATAAAACAAAACAACTAACTAATTAAATCAATCCCATCTTGTAGTTTTATGCAGACATACATAAGCATGCACTATTTATAAGATGTAGATTTTTTTTAGATTTAGAAGTGCTAGGAAGAAACTCACAAAATAACTGCCATGGGGATGAAGTCAGTGATAATATATTCATTTACAAACAGGTAATGTGGTAATGATATTCCACATGACTGTCTCTTACTTGGTAGGATTCCACTACTACCAGGAGCTTAAATGTACTGTTTACTAGGAAGATTATTATATTTTTAAATAAAGCACTAACCATTTGTATTATCTAGAAAGCCTGTAGGGCCCACGTGGAGCCCAGAGTTAAGCATGGAAGTAAAGCTAATGCTGGAGATTGGCATCTGTAGCATAGCAATTTCTTATTCATTTGTTCATTTGCATTGGATAATTTTTTCAAAAGACAGTAGGGCTGATGACAGAAAGGTTCATTGCTATATTGCTCTGTGTAGGAGGACACTACCTTGTCGTGGCGAAGGGGCTTGCGTAACTCAATGAAGCTATAAGCTATGCCGTGCAGGGCCACCCAAGACGGACAGGTTATAGCAGAGAGTTCTGACAAAATGTGATCCACTGGAGAAGGAAATGGCAAACCACTCCAGTATCTTTGCCATGAAAACCCCATGGACAGTACTAAAAGGAAAAAAGATATGACGCTGGAAGATGAGCCCCTCAGGTCGGAAGGTGTCCAATATGCTACTGGGGAAGAGCAGAGGGCTAGTACTAGTAGCGCCAGAAAGAATGAAGCGACTGGGCCAAAGCCGAAAGGACGCTCAGCTGTGGATATATCTGGTGGTGAAAGGAAAGTCCGATGCTGTAAAGATTTTTTCTCCATAGGAACCTGGAATGTAAGATCCATGAATCAAGGCAAGCTAGACGTAGTCAAAAAAGAGATGACAAGACTGAACATCGACATCTTAGGAATCAGCGAACTAAAATGGACAGGAATGGGTGAATTTAACTCAGATGACCATCAGGTATACTACTGTGGGCAAGAATCCCTCAGAAGAAATGGAGTAGCCTTCATAGTCAATAAAAGAATAGGAAAAGCAATACTGGGATACAATCCCCAAAATGACAGAATGATCTCAATTCGAATCCAAGGCAAACCATTCAATATCACAGTAGTCCAAATCTATGCCCCAACCACTGGTGCTGAAGAGGATGAAATTGACCGGTTCTATGAAGCCCTACAGCACCTTATAGAATTAACACCAAAAAATGATGTCCTTATCATCATGGGGGATTGGAATGCTAAGGTAGGAAGCCAAAAGATAACCGGAATAACAGGCAAGTTTGGCCTTGGAGTACAAAATGAAGCAGGGCACAGGCTAATAGAATTTTGTCAAGAGAATACGATGGTCATAACAAACACTCTTTTCCAACAACCCAAGAGACGGCTCTACACATGGACATCACCAGACGGTCAACATAGAAATCAGATTGACTATGTGCTCTGCAGCCAAAGATGGAGAAGCTCTATACAGTCAGTAAAAACAAGACCAGGAGCTGACTGTGGCTCAGATCATGAGCTTCTCGTTGCAAAATTTAGGCTTAAATTGAAAAAAGTAGGGAAAAGCACTAGGCCACTCAGGTATGAACTAAATCATATTCCTGATGAATATACAGTAGAGGTGACAAATAGATTTAAGGAACTGGATCTGATAGACAGAGTGCCTGAAGAACTATGGATGGAAGTTCGCAACATTGTACAAGAGGTAGCAACTAAAACCATCCCAAAGAAAAAGAAATGCAAGAAAGCAAAATGGCTGTCTGAGGAAGCTTTGCAAATAGCTGAGGAAAGAAGGGAAGCGAAAGGCAAAGGAGAAAGAGAAAGATACACCCAATTGAATACAGAATTCCAGAGAATAGCTAGAAGAGATAAGAATACCTTCTTAAATGAACAGTGCAAAGAAATAGAAGAAAACAACAGAATAGGGAGGACCAGAGATCTCTTCAAGAAAATTGGAGATATGAAGGGAACGTTTCATGCAAAGATGGGCATGATAAAGGACCAAAATGGCAGAGACCTAACAGAGGCAGAAGAGATTAAGAAGAGATGGCAAAACTACACAGAAGAACTATACAAGAATGAGCTTAACATCCCAGATAACCACAATGAGATGGTCACTGACCTCGAACCAGACATCCTAGAATGTGAAGTGAAATGGGCCTTAGAAAATCTGAGCAACAACAAAGCTAGTGGAGGTGACAGTATTCCAGCTGAGCTATTCAAAATCTTAAAAGACGATGCAGTAAAAGTGCTACACTCAATTTGCAGCAAATTTGGAAAACTCAACAGTGGCCACAGGATTGGAAAAGGTCAGTTTACATTCCAATTCCAAAGAAAGGCAATGCCAAAGAATGTTCAAACTATCGCACCATTGCACTCATTTCACATGCTAGTAAAGTTATGCTTAAAATCCTACAAGCTAGACTCCAGCAGTATGTGGATCGAGAACTACCAGAAGTACAGGCAGGATTTCGAAGAGGCAGAGGAACTAGAGATCAAATTGCCAACATACGCTGGATCATGGAGAAAGCTAGGGAGTTCCAGAAAAACATCTACTTCTGCTTCATTGACTATGCAAAAGCCTTTGATTGTGTGGATCACAACAAATTGTGGCAAGTTCTTAAAGAGATGGGAGTACCAGACCATCTCATTTGTCTCTTGAGAAACCTATATGCGGGTCAAGAAGCAACAGTGAGAACCGAACACGGAACCACTGATTGGTTCAAAATTGGAAAAGGAGTCCGGCAAGGCTGTATACTGTCACCCTGCCTATTTAACTTATATGCAGAGCACATCATGAGAAAGGCAGGGCTAGATGAATCAAAAGTTGGAATTAAGATTGCCGGGAGAAATATCAACAACCTAAGATATGCAGATGATACCACTCTAATGGCAGAAAGTGAAGAGGAACTAAAGAGCCTCTTGATGCGGGTGAAGAAGGAGAGTGCAAAAGTTGGCTTGAAACTCAACATTAAGAAAACCAAAATCATGGCATCCGGCCCTCTCAATTCCTGGCAAATAGATGGGGAAGAAATGGAGGTAGTGACAGATTTTATTTTTCTGGGCTCAAAGATCACCTCAGATGGGGACTGCAGCCAAGAAATTAAAAGACGCTTGCTCCTGGGGAGGAAAGCTATGGCAAATCTAAACAGCATTCTAAAAAGCAGAGACATCACCCTGCCAACAAAAGTGTGAATAGTCCAGGCCATGGTTTTCCCAGTTGCAATGTATGGCTATGAAAGTTGGACCATAAGAAAGGCTGAGTGCAAAAGAATTGAGGCCTTTGAACTATGGTGCTGGAGAAGACTCCTGCGAGTCCCTTGGACTGCAAGGCGTTCAAACCGGTCAGTCCTAGAAGAGATCAACCCCGACTGCTCTTTAGAAGGCCAGATCCTGAAGTTGAAACTCAAGTACTTTGGCCCCCTAATGAGAAGGAAGGATTCACTGGAGAAGAGCCTAATGGTGGGAAAGATTGAGGGCAATAGAAGAAGGGGACGACAGAGAATGAGATGGCTGGATGGAGTCACTGAAGCAGTAGGTGTGAATTTAAATGGACTCCAGAAGATGGTAGAGGACAGGAAGACCTGGAGGAACATTGTCCATGGGGTCACGACGGGTCAGACACGACTTCGAAATTAACAACAACAACAGCAAGGAGGACAAGGACCTTAACAGTAGTGGGTGCATATGTGTTTATGTGTGTTTCAGTTTCACTTGTAAAACTTTATATAATACCTTTATTCCCTAAAAAATGTGTTTGGGGTTGCTATCTTAATTAGGTCAATGGATGAAAGCAGTATCCATACCACTAGTATTAGCAAACACATTTGCCATAAACCCAGCCTAAAGAAAGAAAGGGCCAGGATTAAATTGGTGCACTCCGGCACAAATTAGTTTGAATCATATTCATATCTGGAATGAGCCTTGAGCAATAAATGATCTGAAACTTGACTGTTCACATATTCATATTTCTCTACAATTATTAGATACAATAAACATCTGGCAGGTATCTAAGAAATTAGACCAGGCTAGTAGGGAGATTGCCCATTCCTTTAGTCATTAGATTCAGGATCTTTCTTAGCCATATCCAGTGCCGATAGCTCAGTGCCTGCCTTGTTCCCCAGAGCTTAAAATATTAGCAGGTTTGAGATAGCACTTGTCTTTCTCTGAGCACAATTCAGGATGCAAACACAAACATTCACTATTCAGTCCCATTTGGCAGTTTGAAAGAAGATTCTTGCCAAAGATATAGAGGAGAGCTAAGGACATTTTGATTCAGCTTTAGGCTAACTTTAAGATACAAGCGGCATTACATTTGTGCAGAAATGTATTCTAAGAACCCCCATCCCTGTTCAACATCATCTTTGTTTCTGAAGTCTGATTAGTTAACATATTCCATCACCTTGGGAAGAAGCTGAGGTAAGCGGCTTAATTTATAGATGGATGAAGCAAACTTATTTAAAAATTCGCACTACATTATCATGAATCATGTAGGCCTATTAAACTAATTGCTAAGTAAATTTAAGCAGTATTACAGTAGAATTCAGAGAATTTATCATCAGTCTAAAGAGCTCTTTGGTGGTCTAATGCTGCCCCCCACAGATATGTCTCCGAACATTCATTATGCCATAATTACAAAGTCCCTTTGAAGAGGCTAAAAATCCCGAGACTCTTCTCATCAATTATTTTCACCTGTTAATTCATTTTGTGTGAGGTAATAACCTCCACATAATAACAAATGTGCAAGTACTCCGATTTTGCAATTAAAAGCAGCAGGGCTCCTATTTTGATCATACAGATTGTGACATCCATCATAGAAAACAATTTGGGCCTAGCAGGATGACAGATGCCAACTGATGGCTCTACTAACTAACTGCCTGTCCTGTAGAAAAAAAAATGGCCCAGCTTTAGCCGGCAGCTGCAAGCTATCTGATAGCTCCTGACCAGCCCGCGGGGGGGGGGGGCAAGCTGCAGTGGATAAATTACTGAAAAGTAATTTTACTTTACAAAATGAGGACTTGTGTGTATGTGAGTATAAGATTGTGTCTGTGTCTTCATCTGCATCTGTATGTCTGTGTCTCTGTTGTGACTGTATGTGAATGATATACACACAAGTATAGATAATAGCTAGAAATAGATAATAGAGAGAGAGAGATGATAAATAGATAGCTAGATTGATATAGATTAGATGATAGACACACACACAAATACCCTCATGCATTCCACTGACAATTTTGAAGGAAATAGCTGTGAATCACTGCCAGCATTCAGAGGGTGTTGCTTATCAGAGCAAGGTGGGGACCAAATAAATAAAACAAAACAGAAATATAGGATGAAACAGCGAGCCACATACTGCTGGAAAAAAAAGTAATTATTTCATTTCTTTCATGACTTATTAGCTGCAGAAAGCAAGGTGGTTAGTCCTTCTTCCTTTGGCTAAATCGGCCCAAGTGGGATTTCTTCCAACCTCCAGACAGGTGCCTAAATAATAGACGAGTGCTCATTTTAGCCTTTCGGTTTGTATCAAGGCTGAGTGAGAGCTGTCTTGGGAATGATCCCACCAAGCCTTAAAGCGATATCATCTCCAGCTCTGCAGAAAATATAGAAGCAAGTACAATGCCTGGGACTCATTAGTTCCAGAACACAATTTCTGAGAAAATGATTTTATTTTTGAAAGCCAGTGATAAGGAAGACACTGTTGTCTTGAATGTGAAGAGAAATGATGATGGGTGAATTCTGTCAGAAAGGATCACATGCATTTTAATCCAAACAACAACGAACAATTAAGCCAGATTTCTATGTATATCCAATCTTTTTAAATATCTGCTTGGATGGTTAAAACTGTAAAATATGAGATTCTACAGGGTTTGGTAATTAAAAAGATAAACTGACAGGACAACAATTAAAGAGGAATTATAGCATTATAAAGATATACTGTATGGACTTTACAATGCCAAGAAGCAGTAACAAAAAGATTATTTGAAGACACAATCATAAATATAGTATAGGCTGCATGTTAAAATAGTGAGATTAGTTCCATTTATGTCATCTCACTTTACACCTGTGTCCCACATTTTAAACACAATACAAATTGTACCCTGTTACTTATATCCTACAATTTTATTGTTTGGAAGTCATAAAATCTTTTCATGTAGAGATAAATGAAAAAGACAGTGAGAGACAGAGACTAGTAGAAAAATGAGACAAAGAAGGGGGAGAAAGGGAGAACGAAAGCATGGTGAAGCCAGCAAAATTGAAACTTCTCTATTGCTGAAGGCATTTGGGTTTCATTCTTTTTAAAAAAAGAATTAAAAAATATTAACAATCACTCATAATACTTTTCAGAGATAAGTTTGGTTCATTAAAAAATGTACATTAACATGTTGTAAACATCTTGAATGACAGCATTAGTCATCATAACTGGCTGAGGTACTGATGATAACAATAGTTTATGGACTTATGTGATAGTTTAAAACAAACTAAATAAACATAAACAATTAAATTATGATTGCCCTATTAAAGGCTGCTTTGAATGTAATTTGGGTAGCATCTGGTGACTAATGCTATCAATAAATTATGACACTTTTGCTACTTACTATTAAGACCACAGTCTTACTAAGGGGAAAAAATAATTACCAAATTGTTCTTGTTTACAATTCTAATATTCTCTTCATTATCTACTCTCCGAGACATTTTAGGCAGTTCTGACGACCTGGGGCACACACACATACTATCATAAAGAGAAATTAATGTTGTTAAAGATGCCCTAGCTGCCCTCTGGACAGTTGAAGATATGAAAAATATAAGGTTCTATTTTAAAAATGAAAATGATTAAAGGCACAAGTACCTTGCTCTTATTGAAGTCACCAAAACTTTTAATAAAATACTTCAACTCAGAAGAGGGAAAGAAAAAAACTGTTTTACTTGTTCCAACTGTAAGTGAAGGAATAAAAAAAAGGTAACTTTGTTCTACAAGAAGAAGCTTGCTTTAAGGACTAATAAGCGTAAAAAAGACTTCATCATTATAAAGAACCCTATTCGTCTCAGCAACAGCTCACTTAATAAAAACTAGATGATACAGTAGAAACACCACTGATGCTATCTCCAAATAGGTAGTAAGCTAATTAGGTGGAAAGAAAAGAAGAAAGAAAGAAAGAAAGAAAGAAAGAAAGAAAGAAAGAAAGAAAGAAAGAAAGAAAGAAAGAAAGAAAGATGCTTATAGCAAATTGCTTCAGGATGTTATAGCAGATGTACAGAAGTTATTGTATTCTCTTCAAGGCTGTTAAAGCTGCCACCATCTTATGAGTGTGTGCGCCTCACAATCTTTACAGGAAAAACTTTCAAAGGAAGGAGGAAAAACACAACACAACCAGAGATATTGTGAATTTTCAGAGCCATAGCCTGAAGACAAGTTTTGACCAAGGAAAGGGGTTGGGGGGATTATGGCACTGGTCTTTGGTGGCAAGTGGTAGCAAACACATAAAGAGTATAAACTTTGTACTAACATGGAGATAAGCAGTGAGTATCAGAACTTGGTTTTCATAATTATGTTCACAACATTTTTTTAAAAAAAAATGCTTCTGTGAAGGAAAGAAAACCTAGGCTAAACACCTTTTATCCTTTAATTATGTGCCAATTGTTACATAAACTAGACATGTGAGAACAGACCATTTGCTAAGCCTGAAAGAAGTTGCGGGAACAAAAATCCAAAGATCATTTGGGCCAGGAATTCTTCAGAGACAAGAATGTATTTTTTCTTTTTCCTTTTTAAACTTAGCTTGATTCAGATCTGGGAAGAAGGTTTTGTGCAGGAGCCAGGAAAGTAACCATTTGCTTCTAAAGCATAATTTTGAACATCTTGCATAAAATGATTAAATGGCAAAAGTGGGCAGTGAAGGAATAAGTGGGAAAGAATAATTCTTTCAGTCATACTTTATCCAGAACCTTGCTAAGAGAAAGTAAATGGAGGAATCACAATGGCATGTTTAGGGAAGTCCTTAAATTTGAATAAAAAGCATTGAGTAACTGCAAGAATTCTCTCCCCCCCACCCCCCAAAAAAATATGCTTAAGTCCTATTCCTCTTGTCAGTTCATGAAACTAGAGCTTCTGACCTCAGAGACCACATGTTGGGATTTTAAAAGCTCTTGCATCTCTTATTGAAAATACATTACATAGAGATATGAGGGTAGATTTTATTGGCTAATAGAGTCAATATGTTTTCAAAAGCCAAAATATATGTAGACAGTTCTTGCCATAGTCCAAACAGTGCCTTTGACTAATGCATTGGTATTTGCACTTTACTGTTACAAAGCACTGACTTAAACTAATTTAAAATATTTTATTTAGCTTAAAATCCACTGAATAATACTCACAAGTACTTAATATTATTGGGGTCCTAAGGATGGGAAAGCATTTATTCAACTCTTTATTCCAGAATTCTAGATAAATGAACTAACACCAGAAGTCTCTAAGGATCTGTTCATAATGCCATCATTTCCATCCCCAAGTCCCTCAGCAGCAGTCAGAAGCCTTCCTGCAGTTCATTTTACTATTGCTGATCTTGAAATATTGAGAATAATATAAGAAAATCTATTCTTGAAACATTGAGATTAACATAAGCAAATCTATTCTCCATTCAAGTTGTCCAATAACAGAAGTTCATTCCATGTACATACTGTATGCCTAATGATTTCAAAGATAGAGAGGGAAACAGTTGCTATGAGAGGGAGGAACAAAGCCAATAAAGGCATAGTCTCTGTAGTGCATTAATGAAGCTTATGGAAATGATACTCTTTGCCAATTTTTTTTTTTTGGGCAAATAGATTAATGCAGGTTATGAAGGATTTGATTCACAGTGATCAATCAGGATTCATAACAGGGCGATATATGAAATATAATGTTAGACAAATTATTAACTTAATTGAGTATTTGGATAAGAACACTCCATCTTATTCCGAACAAACACACGTTCCAAATCCTTGGGTTGTTTCATCCTCTCACTCCCTTTCCTGGGGTGCTCCAGGAAACCCCAGGAAAGGGGGTGAGAGCACCCCAGGAAAGGGGGTGAGAGGATGAAACAACCCAAGGATTTGGAACGTGTGTTTGTTCGGAGTAAGATGGAGTGTACTCCTAGTTTACAGAGACAGGAGGAGGAGAGGGAAGTGAGTAGCAATATATGCGCAAGTAAGGGAAGCAAGGGCAAATTAGTTAATAACACGGAGATTAGGACCGAAGCGTTGATTGGTCGGTCAGGACCCATGACGAGATCCAGGATTTGGGCACAAATGGCTTTTCATCTATAAATAAGTTCTCCCATTGACCTGAACGAAACCGGACGATGTTGGCAGTAGCGAACGAAAGCTTGGTATTTTATTTAATTAAAACTTTTATAGTTTTTAACTTTTCTTGGTGTTCACACCTGTTTGTTGTTCAATATGAATATACCCAGGAATCATTCTTTTATTTTTAATATTGTTTTTGATATATATATATATATATATATATATATATATATATATATATATATATACTTTCTATTTTCTGAAGCTATCTGGGAATATAAAATCTTCCTACATTTTAAAACATGACCATATGAAATTTTACTCAGAAGTTTTTGTTTTTGTTTTTTTGTGGGGGAAGGGCAGTATTCATAAACAATGCAAAATGGGCTGAAATGATATTATATTCTGGAAATGGAGATACTGAGTAACTTATATATTCATTCATCCTAGATCAGACCGCTATTAGCAGCAGATTCTGAGAGCTCCCTAGTGCATTGGTCACATCTCAGAAAACATTTCATTTAACAAGGATCAGGTGCACCCACAGGCCAGGAAAAAAGAATTTAGATTTATTAAAGAGGCTGGACAGTCTTCCACTGGAATGCTAAGTCAGCATCTTGCATTAATATTCGTTGCATTGGGCCCCATAACTTTGAGCATTTCTTTCAACTCTATGATTTCACAGCCTAATGAGCAATCATCTGAGGACCTGTTTAAAAGCATCTAACAAAAAGAGAACTCGGTATGTTATGTTTCACTGGCTGACAATTTATATAATCCAGAAATTTATATATTCCTTAGAATGTCCACTTTGAATTTCCATCTGTGCATCAGAACAGATGATATGATTGACCCACTTCTGTTACATAAATGCCTTGCCATTTGTTTTTGGCAAGTGAGATTTCAGAATGTCAATTTTCAGAGATTATTTTGTCACTTAGTTTGGCTTTCTATTTTTAAAGTGCAAAAAAAAAAAAGAAAACATTTCTTTCCATCTTTTTTTTTCTTTTTCTTCTCATTTTATCTTCATTGAACTTGCATCCTAACCTGAGTAAATCTTATTTGAAGTTTCTTATGTTCATTATTTTTAGAGTCTGTCTTTTCAGTTGGAAACAATGTTGCAGGACACCATGCTACACTACAAATGAGAAGTCATGAACTGCCAAAATTAGCAATAGTTGCTATGGGACAGATCTCAGTTTATTTATTTCCATATATGGTTTATGGCCACCAGTAAAAGACCCATTACAGAAGTTGCTTCAGTAGTACAGGGAAGAAAATCTTTGGGTTGGGAATTTTAAAAGTTCTGATTTTTTAAAAGTACAAATAGAATTTGAACAAGTCAATCTAATTACAGAAACCCAAACTTTTTTTTGCAGAAAACTAATACAAATGTTTAAAAATTTTGTTTCAGTGATTCTAAGGCTTTAGGATCTGATTGAAGCTAGAAAAAAGAGTTTAAAAGGCATGTGGGAAGAATCCAGAGAAAGAAATATTTTGGGAAATATTAAAAAAGCAGAATATATTTCCCCAAAGGAATAATGGAGAAGATATTTTAAAAAGAGACAGAAACCAGTCCACAGAAACCAGCCCCAGTCCTTCTACCCCAAGCAGAAACTAGGCAGAGGCCAGTTTTTAGAATTGCAGATGTAATAATCCATTCAGGAAGGTTGGACCCAGGAAGCTATTAGGAAGACAAAGACACCTAAAATCTACATACTCCCACCCAAATTCTAAGGACAGGAGACATAATAGGATTAACCCACCAATACCAAAAGGGCACACTCAGACTCAGATCAAAGTACATGACACAGGAAATACAAAGCCTCAAACGGGAACAGGAAACAACCTCAAAAGCCTCAGAAGGTATAAAAACCCACCACTCCCTTCTACACGTGGTCAGTTTTTCCCAGACCCATCTTTCTGCCTGGCTCTCCTCTTCAATAAACTGCAACCTTCTTTCTAAAGCAGTCTCCATTTTGTTTATTCCTGGCTTGGACTGAACCCTGATGAAGATTTTTCTTTCAATAGGCAGATAAAAATAATTCCAGAATATGCTTACTGACAGAAAGGACAACAACTTTGTCATGACATTCCCATACAGAAAAGCAGTGGTTTACCATAAGTTACCAAAACAAAAACAATGGAATTTTTAAACTAGTGATCCATATGCTACTTTACTAACATTTAATATTTGCTAAACAGCTCCCTACCTTTTGCCTAGCAATATTCTGGCATTCTTTAATTTCAGAAATGATGTAAAAAAGTTTGTATGTGCTGAATGTCCATTCTAAATTTAGATTCTTTGTAATTAGGTATCTTTTTTAAATGACTATTGTTTCAGATTTTATTATTTTAACATGTGTAATTTATTTTCATTTTATTCCTCACCTTTGAGAAAAAAATATTTATAATTTTTATTCAACAAAATTTAAAATAACTACATAATAAAAATAACAACTGTAACTTTTAGAATCTTTGAATGGATTCATTGCTAATTGATAAGATGACTAAGATCAATGAGTTATGACTGACTTTGGGTAGTGGTGACTGCTGCCAGTTAAGTATGTTACTTGTATCTGATATTTGCTGCAAAATCTTGTTCACACTAGACCAGTGGTGGCAAACCTATGGCACGGGTACCAGAAGCAGCACTCAGAGCTCTCTCTGTGGGCACACAAGCCGTCGCCCAAGTCCTAGGCCTACAGCTGGGTTTTATAAAACCTTTTCGATTTAGGCCTCCGTCGCCATATGCAAAAAAAAAAAAAGGTTCAATTCAACTTCTTGGGGGGGGGGAAGATCTTGCAAAGTTGGAATTGATTGATTGAACTTTTTAGCCCCACCCAGTCTGCTGTTACCATCTCAGCCATGCCCACCCAATGGGGCATACCCAGCCAATGGGCCACACCCACCCGGCACCCGACGATGCATAAGTGGGTGTGGTGATCTAATGTATCATTTTACAAGCAATGGTTGAATACATTTCATCAAAATCTAATAAACCTTTCCCAAATTTAGCACAGTTCATAGGCTTAGTGTGTGTTTTATCGGGGAAATAAAAAGAGTGTCATGGTTCCAACTGATGAAACTCTTCAAAAGAACTTCAAAGTATTGTTTACCTTAAATAATATTTTATTTGAGAAACAAAGTATCGGCACTACATAGTTGACCATAGCAGCTGGGTTCAGGTAAAAATAGGCGTAGCAGTTCATGTGGGAATGCACCTGGTTGAGGATGAAGATCAGCTTCTATGGGTCTCCATTGAAAGTTACTGTAAGGAGTGGCACCATCAACAGATGCTGTACTCCCCAGGGAACCTGCTTTTTTGGTGGTTGCTGGCCTCCCCACTGTGGATGTTATACTCCCAATGGTTGCATTCATAGTTCTGCAGGTCTCCCAGCAGTTGTTACACGTTCGGGGGCTGTTGCCATCCCCACAGCTGTTGCTGCGTTGCTGGTGGCTGTGGTGTCCCCAATTGCTGTATGACCCCAGGTCTCAGCGAATGGCACCCCCAGTTGCTGCAGGCCTCCCAGTGGTTGCTGCATGTTTGGAGGCTGTTGCCACCCCGACTGCTGCTGATCTGCAGGTAGTTGTGGCACCCCCAGCTATTGTAGGCCCCCACGCAGCTCCAGTGGTGGTTGTTGCGGGATCTCCAGTGGTTGCGAGCTCTTCAGCGGTTGCTGAACATTTGAAGACAGCAGCCAGCCCCACTGCTACTGCTACACCCCCAACAGTTGCTGGCTTCCCCATGGTGGTGCCTGCATTACCCCTGGTTGCTGCAAGGCCCTCATCTGCTGCTGCAAGTTCGAGGGCTACAGCCAACTCCACAGCTGTTGCTATACCTCCAGAGGCTGTTGGCCTCCCAGCTGTGCGAGCTCTGGCACCCCCCATTGCTGTATAGGCCTTGAGCACATTGATCCAGGCTTCAGCTGTCCCAGTGACGGCTTGAGCTCTTGTCTCACTGGCAGTGTTCTGGGCTTTTGGAGGAGCAACAACTGGAGCTGTCCCTCCCCGTGGGGCTGGAGGCCATGGTAGGTGGCTTTGTGGATAGGGAAGTCACTTGACCTATGCAGGTGGGGCTGGCGCTTCCCCTTGGCATGAGTTGGTGGCTGCCTTGCTCGTCATCAGGATCACTTATGTATGGAGAACATGAAGGTTGTTCCCCACTTTTCATCTTTAGCTCTTCAAATGTTTCCACCAACTTCTCCACTGATTGACTGTGGACTGCAGACTGGTACTTCCACTCACCAGAGTCCTCAGTGATAGTTTATTTCATGGCTCTCCACTGGTCCAGGGAATTGCCGGAAGCCCCTCTTTGCAGCTCAACCTCGTCCACCTTCAAAGCACTTGATTGTGGCAAGGCCGTCTCAAGGTGTCTGGAGTCTCCACTGGGCAAGGTCCATTCTGATGTCCAGATCAGCTGTCCTTGTGTCTTGAGCCTTGCTCTCACTGGGAGACCTGAAAAGGATCCTTCTCCGTTGGCATGCTGGCCTGCATTCCCTCCCCTGAAGTAGCAGCCTCTGCCGGGGTGTTGGTTTCAGGCGTCCCTTCCTTTTCCATGTTGGGATCTTCCCTGAATCTTTGTCAGTCTATTCCTCAACTCTAGGGACAGTGACTGGGGCTTGGGACCCAAGATAGATAGGTAAAAGTGTCAGTTTCTGGTTTAATGTCATGGTTCCGACAGATGAAACTCTTCAAAATAACTTTGAGGCATTGTTTACCTTAAAAAATCTTTTATTCGAGAAACAAAGTATCGGCACTACATAGTTGAAACCAGAAACTAAATTTCCCTCCCCTGGATACAAAATAACTAAGTGCAATTCCCTGCTCCGATAAACAGTCATAAATCACATTCCCCAATTAACGTGAAGCGCAAGCTTTCTCCCCAGCTCTACAGCCCACCAAAACACTATCAGTCTGGGCCCAATGTCCTTGGGTTCCCATGACTAAGTTATTATTGTTATGACTAGCTGGACTCTCATCCCTATTCCCCCTCCCAGCAACAACTAAATCTAAAAGCAATAGAGAAAATGGCTGCATTTCCATCTGTTGCCAAAGCAAGAACATCCAATGTTAGAATAGTTGACAAAGAGCTTTTAACAGAAAGCATAATTAACTCATGGAACTCCTTGTGTCAAGATATTATTAAGAGCAAGAGCTTAGGAAATTTTTGTAATATGAATCAGACATTTCTGGGAGAACTTCTAAAGTTGCATAAATAGGATATTTTTTTTAAAAAAAGAGGAATAAAAAAAATGAACCGATAGCCAGTTGACTCTACTGATAATGGAATATTGTTTATATTCTATGTTTTCAGAATTTTTCAAGAAGTAGTTGAAGATTTTCCAAAGCACCTGAAGGCAGCACAAGAAGCAACGGATGGAAACTAATCAAGGAGAGAAGCAACCTAGAACTACGGAGAAACTTCCTGACAGTGAGAACAATTAATCAGTGGAACAGCCTGCCTCCAGAAGCAGTAAATGCTCCAACACTGGAAGTTTTTAAGAAGAGACTGGACAGCCATTTGTCCGAAATGGTGTAGGGTTTCCTGCCTGAGCAGGGGGTTGGACTAGATGACCTCCAAGGTCCCTTCCAACTTTATATTATTATTATTATTATTATTATTATTATTATTATTATTATTATTATTATTATTATTATTATTATTATCGATCATCGCATAGTCAGCCAGATGTTCAGACTGGATTTGGCATTTTGTCTACCTATCGAGTCCTTACCCAGGACCTGGGATAGGCAGATGTGGATGTTTGATGGTATTACAGATATCGTCGCAGGATGGAAGCAGTTCCTAATAAGGCCGCCTTTTGCAATTGACTAATAGCGAATTTGTCAATGCCAATGGTGTTCAAGTGGTGCTCCAGTTGTTTTGGGATTGCACCCAAGGAGCCTATGACTATTGGTACTACCCTTGCTTGCTTTTGCCACAGTCTTTCTATTTCTATTTGTAGGTCTTTGTATTTTGTTATCTTCTCCAGTTCTTTCTCTTCTATTCTGCTATCTCCAGGCACTGCCACGTCTACTATCCAGACTTTTTTGTCTTTCTTATCGACAATTGTTAAGTCTGGGGTGTTATGTTGCAGGTGCTTGTCTGTTTGAATTCTGAAGTCCCAGAGCAGTTTAATTTTATCATTTTCTATGACTTTCTCTATTTTATGATCCCACCAGTTTTTGCTTACAGGCAAATGATATTTTTTGCAGATCTTCCAATGCACCATTGTTGCTACTTTGTCATGCCGCTGCTTGTAATCAGTTTGTGCAATCTTCTTGCAACAGCTTACCAAGTGGTCCACTGTTTCTTCAGCTTCTTTGCATAGGCGGCACTTACTGTCTGTTGCTGTCTTCTCAATTTTGACTTTGTATGCATTTGTCCTTAAGGCTTGGTCTTTGCAGCCAGAATTAGTCCCTCGGTCTCTTTCTTCAATTTTCCTGCTCTTAGCCATTGCCAGGTTTTATTATTATCTGCTTTCCCAGCTATTTTTTTCATGTATTGGCCATGTAGTGCTTTGTCTTCCCATGCCTCTATTCTGTTCTTCATTTGGTCTTTCTTGTAGGCCAGTTTGGTCTCTCCAGTAGTCAGTAAGCCTTCCTGATATACTAATTTCAGTGCATCTTCATCATTGTTCTTCAGATATTCTTCCAAAGCCATTTTTTCTTCTTCAACCATCTGATGTACTTGTAGCATTCCACGCCCACCTATTTGCCTTGGTAGATAAAGTCTATCAATGTCACTGCGTGGATGAAGGGCATGATTCATTGTCATTATTTTTCTGGTCTGCCTATCCATTGCTTTTAGTTCTGCTTGAGTCCAGTCCACTATTCCAGCTGTGTACCTAATGACTGGGATTGCCCAGGTGTTGATTGCCTTTATGGTATTTCCTCCATTGAGTTTGGATTTTAAGATCTTCTTCACTCTCTTGATGTATTCACCTCTAATCTTTTTCTTGACTTCAGTGTGCTTGATGTTGTCAGCTTGAAGGATACCCAAGTATTTGTAGTACTCTTCCTCATCCAGACTCTTAATGTTATTTTCGTGGGGCATCTTGATTCCTTCAGTTTTCATTATTTTTCCTTGTTTGATAGTAAGTGTGGCACATTTGTCCAAGCCAAACTCCATTACAATATCTTGGCTATATATACGGACAGTGTTGAGCAGCGATTCTATTTCAGATGATGTTTTTCCATACAGCTTCAGATCATCCATGTAAAGGAGGTGGGATAGTCTGG
Organism: Crotalus tigris; assembly: GCF_016545835.1. Classification (NCBI taxonomy): domain Eukaryota; kingdom Metazoa; phylum Chordata; class Lepidosauria; order Squamata; family Viperidae; genus Crotalus; species Crotalus tigris. The sequence continues at coordinate 81,856 of NW_024097628.1, forward strand.
CAGATGTTTTTGATGTTTGATAGCCATGTCCTGAGTTATTCAGTATTGTTGACAGAGGAAACAGTGCAATAACAAATAGTAATGGTGATAATGAATCTCCTTGAAATATTCCTCTCTTGATATTAACCTCTCCCAGCCTCTCACCATTGATCTGCAACTGTGTCTTCCATTGTGCCATCGATCTTTGCACAAATTTTCTGATGTTTCTACTGACTCCTGTTATTTCTAGGCACTTGATTATCCAATCATGTGGCAGAGAGTCAAATGCCTTTTTGTAGTCAATCCATGCCACATTCAGGTTGGTCTTCCTTCTCTTGCAGTTTTCCAAGATCATTTTGTCTATTAGGAGTTGATCTTTTGTTCCTCTGCTATTGGGGCGGTTTCCTTTCTGCTCAGGTGGAAAGAGATTGTTTTCAACTAGATGCTGTTGCACTGCATCAGCTACTACACCAGTTAGTAATTTGAAAGTTGTTGGTAAGCAGGTAATTGGCCTGTAGTTACCTGGTGTTGCCCCTTTTGCTGGATTTTTCATTATTAGGTAGGTTTTCCCAGTTGTTAGCCACTTTTCAATTTCTCCTCCTTGTAGTATATTGTTGAACTGCTTGGCAATGAGTGGGTGTATAACAGTTAGATGTTTCAACCAAAACCCATGCAGTTCATCTTCACCTGGTGCTGACCAATTTTTGATTTTCTTTGCTCTTTTTTCTACCATTTTTGTTGTTATTACTAGTTCTTTCATTTCAACTTCTGTTTTATTTGCATCCACCTCTTTTAACCAAGCCGCATCCTTGTTGTATTTCTTTGGGTTATCCCATATCTGCTTCCAGAACTGCACTGTTTCTTCCTTGTCAGGTACTGACTGATTCCTTGCAGTTTCTCCATTGATGGATTGGTAGAAACGTTTCTGATTGGATTGAAATTGGAGGTTCTGCCTATAGTTTGCAATTCGAGCTTCATATCTACTGATTTTCCTGGCTATAGCTGTTATTTGTTGCTTTATTATTTCCAGTGCTTCCTTGATCTTCCTTGTTTCTAAGTGGTATTTCTTGATTAGGTATTCTTTGGTCTTCTTGTTCTTCAGCTTCTTTTCTTTCATCTGTTCTAGCTTGCTTGCATGTGATCTTAACTTGCTGATCTTATTTTCTAGTCTAACCTTCCATTTTTCTGGTGCACTGTTTGTTTGTTTTTCTTCTTTGTTGATTTTGCATCCCAGGTATTCTGTTATAACTGCAGCTGTGCTGTACATTAGTTGGTTTGTTTCTTGCAGTGAATTGGTGCTTATACTTGATATTGCAGTATTTGCATCTTTTAATGCTTGTGCTAGCTGTTTCTTTGGAACAAGCTTCAATGCAGGTAGCCTTATTCTGTTGTTTTTGTGCTGTTCTAGATGCTCAGTTATTCTTTGTTTCAATTCTTTTATTTCTTTAGTTAGAGGGTTTTGTTCTTCCTGAGGAAGAGGTGCCTGGTTTCCAAATGAGAACAGTTGTATATCTCTGCTGGATTCCTTCACTGCCAACTCCCCCTGGTTTGCCTCTACATTCTGAATTACTTCTGGTAAGGCTTTGATTTCTTTGCCCTGGGTAAACCTTTGCAGTTCGTCCAATTCTGTTTCTGTGAATATTTATTTCGTGTTATAAATCGGCGTTGATCTGCTAGTCTCTGTTCTGTTATTTCTGATTCTGGATGTTGTTCTTTCCAGAACTGGTGCATTCGTTTTAGATATCCTCGTCTTGTTGGACTTGATCTGTAGTAACAGATCATTATTTCTTTGTTTTCCATCACTGTGTATCTGCGACGGGTAAACACCTTTTCTTCCAGTAGTTCTGCAGCTGCTGGCCCTGGTTGCTCAGCCAACAGTCCTGAGTCCTGTAACCCATTTTTCACCAGATATCCAGGAACTCCAATATCTAGTGCGGACCTTGTTAACCCGGGCGACGTCCGAGCCGGTATGGCATTCTGAAATTTACGTCTCACCATATTTTTTATGGGAGAGACACTCTTTGTCTGACTCCTCTGATGAGACCTGTCCAGTATGGTTGAACCTCTGGCATAGCTCTCATCTTCCTCAGAGTACACAAGCCCCACAACCACGTCAAGATAGTGCCTCACTGGGGGTTATTATTATTATTATTATTATTATTATTTCTATAAATAAAATAGCCACTTTTCCAATTTCCATCTGAATATATTGGGAAGTTTCAGAATTCTCAAATGGACTTTTTAAAAATGATTCTTGGATGAGCAAAACCGTACATTGGGTCAAATTGTAATAAACTTTAAGTACTATCAAAGCCTTTATTTCTGAAACATTACTAAATTGTCTGGAGTGCTTGGAGTACAGAAACTGTAATCTTTCCAGTTTTTTTTATGCTAATTGTTTATTGCTGGCTTTGTTTTGTTTTCATTTAATACCATCCATGCAGTGTCCTTGGGTGATGGCAAAAATTTTGCTTCCTGAACACTGTTGTGTGACTGCTAATCATGAAAATAACTTATAATTTAACCTATCATGTATCATTTTACAGACATTTTCTGTTTTTACATAATGCCAATGTATACTCTTCAATACCTGTTGGCTATGCTGCATACATGAAAGAAACATACAAAATCATGGAACTGATATTAAGAATAGAATAGAATAGAATAGAATAGAATAGAATAGAATAGAATAGAATAGAATAGAATAGAATAGAATAGAATAGAATAGAATAGAATAGAAATCTTTTTTGGCCAAGTGTGATTTTGTCTTCAGTGAATAGCTGTCATATCTGTGGAGATTTAAAAGTAGTGGATCTTGGATATATCAAGTATCACTGTTAAAAGGGACAAGCGTGCAAAAGAGTCACATTACATCAGAAAGAAATGGTCACTCTGAAAGACTTTAGTTCCAGAGAAAAAGTGGCACATGAACTACTTTGCCTCCACTTCACATTAAACTTAAACTGATGAAAAAAATTGTGAAAGCAATGAACAAGAAAGGTGATGGTTTTCATTGTTTGAGACAGATGTTTCCAAGAACTGATACCAAGATTAAAGAAGGCATTTTTATTGGTCCACAGATCAGATACATCATCAATGACAAGCAGTTCAAAGATTTCTTAGTGGATTTAGAGAAAATCATCTGGAAGGTATCCAAGGATGTAGTTGAGAATTTTCTTGGCTACTACAGAGTAGCAAACTACATTTAGCTGCTTAACAAATGTCTCATGGCATACAAGACCATGAAGTGCAACATGTCACTGAAGATTCATTTTCTATACTCACACTTGAACTTCTTTCCTGAAAATCTAAGCACAGTCAGTAATGTGCAGAATGTTGCTGCAATGGAAAAACGTTATTAGGGCAACTGGAATCCATCAATCCATCATGTTGGCCTCTGCAGCGAAATGTATCAGACACTGAGTACATATGAAAATCAGCAGCCAAACACCTGCTGAACTAATGCAGTGAGTCAGAAACATATGATTAAGTTAATTTGTTATTTCTCAAGATTCCTTCATGATGCAGTTCTGAAATTCTGAAATACATATATTTGTGTTCAGTTTGAAGGTGTCTATGATAGACACATACTTATCATATGTATCACATGTGGAAAACGAATTGCACTTCATGGTCTTTTACTGTATGCTGTAAGACAGTGGTTCTCAACCTTTTTAATGCCGCGACCCCCAACCGATTGTAAGTCGAGGACTACTCAACCGGTCGTAAGTCGAGGACTACTCAACTGGTGCAGCACCGTTTGCAGAATGGGACTTTTGGCGGGCTCAGCAGGGCAGAGACAGCCTGGACAATTCCTATTGGCTTTTGAAAGCCAATAGAATTAGACTCTATTCAAGAGAGTCTATTCTATTGGCTTTCAAAAGTCAATAGAATAAAAGGGAGTAGCACAGCTAAGGAAAAGGGGGAAAAATGGCAGATTGCATTGGTTGGCGACCAAATGTTTTTCAGGAAGCAAAACTTTTGAAAAAAATTGTTCTCCAATGTCCAATTACTTCAACCCTTCCCTCAAGTATTTTTTACTCACTTCCTGTAATATAATTTCTGGGTGTAAATATTACTTTTCAAAGAATATGATAAAAAAAATAAAATCTATGTTATTCATATGAAGGGGATTTTTTTCAATCATAGGCTAGGAGGTTTATAGAAAGAGTTTATAGGTTTATAGTTTATAGACAGAGCAAGAGGATTAAGGCATGTCATATATATTATGATGCCATCATTCTAATAAGATGATCTGTCTAATTCATGTCATTGTATTATGATGCCATGACACCAGTGGTGGGATTCAGCCGGTTCGCACCACTTCAGCAGAACTGGTAGCTAATTTTTTGTTGCCCAAGCCCAGAACGGACTTCCGGAAGCACATCCACACAGAGAACCAGTTGTTCACATATTTGAATCCCACCACTGCATGACACACTTGGCATTTTCATGGGTTGCAACAGTTGTCTACATTCATACTTAGTTTCAGATCCCCTACAGTTTGACTTTCTGAAAAGGCAGTAAATTCTACAACTGTTGAAAGATATAACAGTGAGGAACTTGCAATACTGAAATCGAAGAGAAAACAAACAGTTTGGCTTTGTTGGATTTTAAATAATGAGTTTGATGGTGAGATGTTGATATATCTAGTACTACTGCAATTATTAATACTTCATACACACACACAAACACATAAAATAATATGTCAAGGGAATGTAAGTATTTAAGATGAAACAATAATTGTCATTCTGATGCAGTCAAGTGGATATGCAGAAATACAATGTGATGCAGAATATAGTTAGTTGACTACATAAGCTTCTGGAATGTAGATCTTGTTTTCAAACAAAGCCTAATAATGGACAATGTAAAAAACAATATTTTGGGATAATAAATGTCTTAGGATTTGGAAAGCATTCCAATTATGGCAGTTATTTTCAGTCCCATTGTAAGGAAGGTACTAGAGTCTAAATGTCTGGTCATAACAATGTAGAAGTAAAGTAAAAGTGTACAAGAATATTATCAGGCAGGGAAAGGTAATAATAATAATAATAATAATAATAATAATAATAATAATAATAATAACAACAACAACAACAACAACAACAATAATAATGGAAGGGATTTTGGAGGTCATCTAGTCCAACCCCCTGCTCAGACAGGAAACCCTTTACCATTTCAGAGCTGTCCAGTCTCTTCTTAAAAACTTTCAGTGTTGGAGGATTCACAGCTTCTGGAGGCAGGTTGTTCCACTGATTAATTGTTCCACTGTTCTAACTGTCAGAAAATTTCTCCTTAGTTCTACGTTGCTTCCTTGGTTAGTTTCAAAAGCCAATAGGAATTGTCCAGGCTGCTCTGCCAGGCTGAGCCCACCATAAGTCCCATTCTGCAAATAGTGCTGCACCAGTTGAATAGTCCTCGACTTACGACCGGTTGAGTAGTCCTCGACTTACGACCGGTTGGGGGTCGCAGCATTAAAAAGATTGAGAACCACTTTTCTAGGGTCAACCTTTTGACAAGCAAAGTCAATGGCAGGGCTGCTAGTGGCCAAATGCTAAGGCGGGACTTCCTTCCCTCTCTCCCTCTTTCTCATGCCCACCTCCTTCTGAAGGAAGAATTTGAACCCCGCCCCCATTTTCCCTCTTCCATATATTCATCAAACAAGGAAAAACCTCCAGAGACAGAAAAGGGAACTAGCTTAAAAAGGCACATTCCCCTTTAAGAATTAGCTACTGGCTAGAAAGGAAAGTTAATGAGTGCAGCCGGCACTTAAGGAAGAAAAAAAATGTAGTAAGTATTGGCTGCCGGCTAAAGCAGCCTCCCCAAATGGCTCTATTCATAAGTAAAGGAATGCTACAGGCAAAATCCATTCAGGAGAAAAATACTTCAAATCCCTTGCAGCAAAACTTACAGCTAACAATAGCAGACCAATAGAAGCTAACAGGAGACATCAGCCATCAGCCAAATAGAAACTGCCAAACAATCCTTAAGAACACAAAGCCCACATTGCACAAATCCCAGAACTTCAAAGTCACAAAAGCATATAAGAATCCTTCCACTCTCCATCTCCCTCCCTCCGTGTCTTGCCTCCAGCTGATGCTACCTTCCTTCATTCCTCCTGGAGGGCAACCCTTCCCATGCTGCATTTCTTGCCTGTTTGTTGCTGCCAGCACAGGTGGCTGCCACAGAAGTTGTAGATCGGCTCATGGCCGGCCTGGCTGGACTCCTTGATCTCCTCTCCTCTCCTCTCCCCCCCCCCGCCCCCACCCTCCTCCTTCCCCTTCAGTGCAGCTAGAGCTGACTCCACATCCTCCTGAGGCTGCTTCTTTTTTTCCCCTCTTCCGCCCAAACTGCCTCCTTTTATAGCTTCTCCTGTCTCTGCCCTACTCTTCCTCCTTTCTCATGGGGAAGGGTGAGCCAGAAGTGAGCCTGGGGTGAGGCTCAGCCTCAGCCACTCTGCAGCTCCAGAGGACTATCTCACAGTAAGTCCTTGCCTGTGCTGGCTCTTTCCCTCCCCCACTACACTTGACTAGCAGGGCTGCATACCACCTGCCACTCATTAATGTACCACAAGTGGTACACGTACCACTGGTTGAAAAGCCCTGCACTAGGACTCCGAGATCCCTGTCACAGTTGCTATTATTGACCAAGCTACCACCTATACTATACCTATGCATTTGGTTTTTCTTGCTTAAATGTAGAACCTTACTTTTTTCACCACTGAATTTCATTTTGTTAGATAGTGCCCAATGTTCAAGTCAAATCTGATGAGTTCCAATGTTCAAATTTGATGAGTTCCACATCTATCCCCTCATCCAAATCGTTGATGAAGATGTTGAAGAGCACTGGGCCCAGAGCAATAGACAGTCAAAATTTACATTCGTGCTACCTTGGGGAAATCCTGGAAAAAGACTGCTTAATGTGAAAAAACGATTGCTTATCCAATATGTTGTGGGTAGAGCATCATCCTATGAACGGTGGTATTTTTAAGTCTCTCTGTGTGTGAACTTCTTCTTGAACCTCAATGTAAACGCTGTTGAAGATGTTACTTTGCCTAGTAATGAAACATTTGGAAACAAACCCACAAGTTCAGAGAACGAACCCTCACCCTCATCCTACACCTGAGCTACAGATATTTGCCACTGTTGCAAGCCTTAATGTATGCAACAGCTTCCTAACTGGAAGTGTTTTCAATAGGTACTTGGCTTTCTATGCTACTAATTTGCAACAGCTTCATTTTCAGCGTAGCAAATCCAGCCTAGTTTTCCTGTCGCACTTGCTAAATCTAGGTCAGAAATAAAAGGTCTAAGTGACTCTGAAAGAAAAAAGAAGAAAGCAGGTGGTGATTTTTCAAGCAGTTAATCGAAATCCGGTTAATTGCCTCTATTGTGCTCTCAAGGAAAGAGCTGTATAAAACGAGAAGCAAACTACTTAATAGTACCAGTGTGTATAAAGCCATTTCCTCTGCTGTTTGTTCTGACCCTAAAGGAGGAGGGAACCTTCTATTTGGAAGGTTATACTGGTTTCAGCCATGAGACAATTCTCTAGATTGTACAGGAAAACTCAGAATATAGTGAAGTAATGGGCTGTGTTCTTGCAGTTTAAATTGTCATAATGAAAATAAAAAAAAAATCTACACCTACACATCTTCAGTGGAGGAGGGACAAAATAAATAAACAACCCTTTATTTATTTATTTATTTATTTATGAGACTTATATACCGCTTTAAGTGCAAGCACTCTCTAAGCGGTGTACACCAGTAAGCAAAGTATATATATATTTACATTGCCCCCAACAATCTGGGTCCTCATTTTACCTACCCCGGAAGGATGGAAAGCTGAGTCAACCTTGAGCCGGTGAGATTTGAACCGCTGACCTGCTGAACACAGTCAGCTAAAAATCTCCCCATGATTTTTTTTTTCTTTGTAATTTAAATTTTATTTAGGCTACCTTAAACCATGATAGTTTAGAACGACAGTGGACTGTTGCAGATGAATACATGAAGGCTTTCATGAAACTTCCTTTATCACCATAAATACCTAAAATATTCAAGAAAATATGACACAGCTGCACTACTACAGCATTCTGGACAATCTGTCTGGAAGAGATGAGAAAAAGAAAAATATTGAAGCATTTCTTTCTTTCAAAAGAAAAATATGAGAACATGATTACTTTCTTTCAGGCTACAATGAACATTTTGCCCCTCTTCATTTTGTTTGTTTGCCTTTGAATCAGTCATGACTCATGGTGATTACATAGACAAATTAATGCAATTTTCTAAGCAATATTTTTTGGAAATAACTTTTGTCTTCTTCATAAGGTTATTCCTAGCTCAATTCCTTGACACAAGAAAGAACTGGCCCCTATTTATTGGTTCCTCCATAAAAAATATACCAAAGTAAATAGGTGGTGGTTTTTTTTGTTTCTTGGGGAGTGGAAGGTGGGGGGATGGGGGGACTTTTTATCAAGATTCCTGAATAGGGCATACTGAAAACATTGAAATATTGCAAATTCACTTTGTCCTGGGCAGCTCAAATAAATTAAGTTCATATCAGCATGAAGAAAAGCTGAGTGATTAAATATAATCTAATATTTGTGGAGTATACCAGTTGAACAAGGGGTACTTTAGTAAGGCATTTTTGTTTTATCAGTGTAATAAATCACTATATCATATAGCTTATATCAGCACAAAGTGGCAAATATTTATTAAAGTAGCAATACAACTATTCTGCTGTTATCAGGGTTGGAAGGCTGGCTACCAAGAGAAATAGTTTTTATACATAATTAAGCCATTTACCTTACATATATGCAGGCATTTAGCACATGTGTGCATTTAACTAGAAAAAAATGGGAAGCAAGGCATAGTCAATTATCAAAAGAAATCCAGAAAATATTAAGAGCATTTAACATTTTCAATAATCATGAAAATAGGTCTCTTATATATTTTTAACAAGTCTGATCAAGCTGTATGATGATTTCTTTGTTGACAGATAAAAAAGGTGGAGTTTTTTTTTGTTATTATTTTCAAATACCTGAATATTTAAAGCTAATATATGATATACGGCTTCACCTTTATTTCCCAGTTTTAGACTTTCTCTTCAACTTAGCAGAGACATTCATTATCCCGTTAACAAAGTTGCTTTAGGATACCTTTTAAAAGGCCATATTATCTGGGATTCAGAGATATTTCACAAAACATGTAAAATTTCCATATGTCAGGATGAAAGAAAAGAATGTAAGGGTAACATTTTAAAAAATCCGCATAAGCCCTGTTATTTTACATGTGTCAAAGGGCTGTCTTATTTGGCTGTCAACCTGCTTGCTTTATTTAACAATTAGTTTAATACACAATTCCTTAAGGACAAAAAGCAGAAGGGCTGCCAATTTTCTGTATGGTTGGTAGATCATTCATGGCTTCAGGCTAATGAGCACTCGTTTATTTCTCTGACCTCTTCTTCAAATGCCAGTAACAATATTTCAAGTGAGGTTCTAGAGTTGCAATCATCCATCCCTGGTTTCATGTTTCTAATTAATCCAAATGTATTCCAATCAAAATAAAGGAAATGTAGAGAAAGAATTCTTGTAAGAGGATAAGGGTTGCAGACTCATTAATGAAAGACATGATAACATAAGAGTAATATTGGCCACAATGAAAATGAAATGATTCTTTCTCAGAAAAATCACAATAGGATACAACTGCTATTACTAAACGAATAGAATAAAATCTGACTACTGAAGGGAGAAAGCAATCGGTAAAGTCCCATAACACCAGGCGAACATTTAAAAATTCCAAGTTACATTGATGCTGCATTCTAAATATCTGAAGCAAAGCTAGCCATTTACTAAAATGCTACTCAGGATTCCTTATGGCAGCCTTTCCAAATCAACTTTGTTTTTTACCTTTAAACAGATCAGAATTAGAGATTAAAAAATAGTACTGGTAAAAATATAAATAAATAAATAAATCAAAGGAAAATAAAACACATTAATAGATAAGCCAAGAGACTGAGCTCAAGCTGAATAAAATATTTAGGGAGGGGGGAGAGAAGTATGTATATTGATGTGTATGAGAGAGAGAGAGAGAGAGAAGGAGGGGAGGAGAGAGAGAGAGAGAGAGAGAGAGAGGGAGAGAGACAGACAGACAGACAGAGAGACAGACAGACACAGACAGACAGACAGACAGACAGACAGAGACAGAGACACACACAGAGAGAGACAGAGACAGAGACAGAGAAAGACAGAGATTCACCACCCATTGTAAAAGCTAATAAAATGGGAGACATACGTAAGGTTCCTTATGGAAATTGTTGTCCCATAGATTGCTGAGATTTCTCAAATTAACCAAAACAGTACTATTTCAGTGGGTATTTGGCTCTTAGTGTAGTTTAAGTTATCAGGTGCTTTTGAGGGCTTGTTTAAATTTGTTTATTGGAAAAATATCTCTCTCTCCTACTTTTTGGGAGGGGCATGACCTTGTACCCTACCTATATTCCTTGTTGATAAAGATAGGTTACAAATATTGTGAATAGGTTAAATAAATAAAACCAAACTTGGTCGCATTCTGTTCAGGTTTTGAATCACATAATATCAAAAAATTGAATGCCTACTAGAGCAGGGGTACCCAACCCTCAAACTGGAGCTCACTAGTGGGCCATGAGCCATTCAGAACCTGGCTGCAGAAGCAGTGGGTGAATGTGCACATCCCCATTTGTGTGAACAGCAGGCAAGTACTTGTGCATGAAGTTCCATTTGTGTGAATGGTGGGTGCAGCGTGCCTGCCACTCATGCAAATGGAGCTGTGTACCCATGCTTACTTGCTGCTTTCGTGGAACTATCCCCTCTCCCACGCTCTGGTCCAAAAAGCTGGAAAGGTTGAGGAACGCTGTACTAGAAAATCCTTCTGCTCCATCTTATATATCCTTTACTTATCCAGTAATTTAAAAAAACTGGTGATAAGCCTATCATTCTATAAATATTTGGTTTGGGGATAGATGCAGAAAAAGAATGAAACATGTTCTGAAATGTTCAATTGATTAAAAATCCCTCTATAATCAAAATAAAAATACACTATCAGGAACATCTCAGTTTTTAAAGGTGTTTACCATGATATAGAATTTATTAAAATAATCCGAAGCCAATGTATAGCTAAACCTCAGGACATGATTGTCATGTGGTTTACAGGATTTAAATGCACAAATTTACTCTTTCAGAATTTCCAGAATTGTAGAGTGTCTAATTCCTTGTTTCTCATATTGCATAGGACCCCATGAAAAGCATGTTTCTTAAGTTGGATATTATTGCTTATATTTTAAAAAATGAATAAACTATAGAATCTGTATTTAGTATAAAGATTTTGTCAATTATAAGTCCCCATATCTACTACCGATATTTGCTAAGTTTGAGATAAGTTGATGGATAACAAGTTCTTTTTTAAAGTAAGTACTTCACCAGATTTTATTTTGGCCTTTTACTAGTAATTATTAGCAAGCAGCCAGGTACATATATAGGCAGCCTGCTCTGTGCTTAACAGTACACAAACACAGAAAGTCATATACAGAGACATAAAATGTTTTGTTATACAAAGAAAAATATAGATCCATCCTAACGCCAATGTCAGTATCAATAGACCACACAATGCTAGATTTACTTGATATTCTTTCCAAATCAGTTGAAAGTTGGAAAAAAAATGTGTAAGGGGGCTCAGAAATGTGAATATTTTGTTAATTGCAGAAAAATATCAATTAACATTACAGATGAAATAATAATCATGATTTTTCTAATAATAACTAAAGTGATAGCATCAAGATTCCTCAGAAAGATAGGATTGGTGATGTCTCTGGCTAGATATTATATACTGTAGAAACTGTGTAACTATATCTTACTGTAATTGTAATCTATTTTAATCAGCTTTCATATCATGTAGATATCTGGATTTATCTTTTATAGAGATGTAAATAAGCCATTCATATTAGCCTATGGTGCTATAAATTATTTACTAGCCAATTAAGTATCTAATGAGTTTCAAGATAGCTGCTCTTCATCGCAAATAGAATATCTGTTCTGAGTTTTATTCATAAATCTTTATAAGCTTACTTATTTCAGTTTTAAAAAACTCTAACAAGCAAACAACAGCTCTACATAGATCTTTCTACAAGCTACAAAAAATTCTAGCTCTGGACAACCTAAGTATATTTAGAATATATTTTTTGGGAATATTAATATCTTGATTTTCAATTTTAATGTGTGGGGTGAAGTAAGAATAATGAAACAACTTGAAAACAGAATCAGTAATATAAAACCTCATAATAGCATTTATCAAATGATAATACAATTTCAGTAAAACATTAGATCAATAAAAACAGTAGAAAACAATAAAATCACTGTAATACATGCCAAAGATAAAATCTTCTAGCAACAGTAAGAAGCATAAGTAATAATTAAAGTATCACACACAAAGTATTTTAATCTAATGTATAAACTCAACAAACCTGCTGCTAGTCCAATGTTCCTAAGGTGAAGGTCTTCTTTCAGTCATCACAGCTGCCTAACATATACAAATCTTGAAAGGGGTTTTTTAACACTGATCTTGAAAGTTGTAATACTTAAATTTTTTTCTTCTTTTATTTTTACCTGTGGCTAAAATTACGTTTTTGAGTTTCTACATTCAGCAGTTTCTTTTAAAAAGGTTATCTTTAGGTGAAATAGCTCTTCATGAAACTTGCATCAAATTTAATATTGCAAGCAGATGATACCATATCCAAACTTCACAAGCAGACCAGTTATTTGGGTTCTTGAAGAAATGATTTTTGAAGCAGATGCAGTTGTTAGTGATTCAGTTCATATGTCACTTGTTTCATAGTATAATAATAATAATAATAATAAGCACAGCTGCAGTTATAACTGAATACCTGGGATGCAAAATCAACAAAGAAGAAAAACAAACAAACAGTGCACCACAAAAATGGAAGGTTAGACTAGAAAATAAGATCAGCAAGTTAAGATCACATACAAGCAGGCTAGAACAGATGAAAGAAAAGAAGCTGAAGAACAAGAAGACCAAAGAATACCTAATCAAGAAATACCACTTAGAAACAAGGAAGATCAAGGAAGTACTGGAAATAATAAAGCAACAAATAACAGCTATAGCGAGGAAAATCAGTAGATATGAAGCTCGAATTGCAAACTATAGGCAGAACCTTCAATTTCAATCCAATCAGAAACGTTTCTACCAATCCATCAATGGAGAAACTGCAAGGAATCAGTCAGTACCTGACAAGGAAGAAACAGTGCAGTTCTGGAAGCAGATATGGGATAACCCAAGAAATACAACAAGGATGCGGCTTGGTTAAAAGAGGTGGATGCAAATAAAACAGAAGTTGAAATGAAAGAACTAGTAATAACAACAAAAATGGTAGAAAAAAGAGCAAAGAAAATCAAAAATTGGTCAGCACCAGTGAAGATGAACTGCATGGGTTTTGGTTGAAACATCTAACTGTTATACACCCACTCATTGCCAAACAGTTCAACAATATACTACAAGGAGGAGAAATTGAAAAGTGGCTAACAACTAGGAAAACCTACCTAATAATGAAAAATCCAGCAAAAGGGGCAACACCAGGCAACTACAGGCCAATTACCTGCTTATCAACAACTTTCAAATTACTAACTGGTGTAGTAGCTGATGCAGTGCAACAGCATCTAGTTGAAAACAATCTCTTTCCACCTGAGCAGAAAGGAAACCGCCCCAATAGCAGAGGAACAAAAGATCAACTCCTAATAGACAAAATGATCTTGGAAAACTGCAAGAGAAGGAAGACCAACCTGAATGTGGCATGGATTGACTACAAAAAGGCATTTGACTCTCTGCCAGATGACTGGATAATAAAGTGCCTAGAAATAACAGGAGTCAGTAGAAACATCAGAAAAATTGTGCAAAGATCGATGGCACAATGGAAGACACAGTTGCAGATCAATGGTGAGAGGCTGGGAGAGGTTAATATCAAGAGAGGAATATTTCAAGGAGATTCATTGTCACCATTACTATTTGTTATTGCACTGTTTCCTTTGTCAACAATACTGAATAACTCAGGACATGGCTATCAAACATCAAAAACATCTACCAGATTATCCCATCTCCTTTACATGGATGATCTGAAGCTGTATGGAAAAACATCATCTGAAATAGAATCGCTGCTCAACACTGTCCGTATATATAGCCAAGATATTGTTATATCTTGGACAAATGTGCCACACTTACTATCAAACAAGGAAAAGTAGTGAAAACTGAACGAATCAAGATGCCCCATGAAAATAACATTAAGAGTCTGGATGAGGAAGATTACTACAAATACTTGGATATCCTTCAAGCTGACAACATCAAGCACATTGAAGTCAAGAAAAAGATTAGAGGTGAATACATCAAGAGAGTGAAGAAGATTTTAAAGTCCAAACTCAATGGAGGAAATACCATAAAGGCAATCAACACCTGGGCAATTCCAGTCATTGGGTACACAGCTGGAATAGTGGACTGGATAGGAAGACCAGAAAAATAATGACAATGAATCACGCCCTTCATCCACGCAGTGACATTGACAGACTTTATCTACAAAGGCAAATAGGTGGGCGTGGAATGCTCCAAGTACATCAGATGGTTGAAGAAGAAAAAGTGGCTTTGAAGAACGATGATGAAAATGCACTGAAATTAGTATATCAGGAAGGCTTACTGACTGTTGGAGAGACCAAACTGGCCTACAAGAAAGACCAAATGAAGAACAGAATAGAGGCATGGGAAGACAAAGCACTACCTGGCCAATACATTAAAAAAAATAGCTGGGAGAGCAGATAATAACAAGACCTGGCAATGGCTAAGAGCAGGAAAATTGAAGAAAGAGACTAAGGGACTAATTCTGGCTGCACAAGACCAAGCCTTAAGGACAAATGCATATAAAGTCAAAACTGAGAAGACAGCAACATACAGTAAGTGCCGCCTATGCAAAGAAGCTGAAGAAACAGTGGACCACCTGGTAAGTTGTTGCAAGAAGATTGGACAGACTGACTACAAGCACTGGCATGACAAAGTAGCAACAATGGTGCACTGGAAGATCTGCAAAAAATATCATTTGCCTGTAAGCAAAAACTGGTGGGATCATAAAATAGAGAAAGTCATAGAAAATGATAAAATTAAACTGCTCTGGGACTTCAGAATTCAAACAGACAAGCACCTGCAACATAACACCCCAGACTTAACAATTGTCGATAAGAAAGACAAAAAAGTCTGGATAGTGGACGTGGCAGTGCCTGGAGATAGCAGAATAGAAGAGAAAGAACTGGAGAAGATAACAAAATACAAAGACCTACAAATAGAAATAGAAAGACTGTGGCAAAAGCAAGCAAGGGTAGTACCAATAGTCATAGGCGCCTTGGGTGCAATCCCAAAACAACTGGAGCACCACTTGAACACCATTGGCATTGACAAATTCGCTATTAGTCAATTGCAAAAGGCGGTCTTACTAGGAACTGCTTCCATCCTGCGACGATATCTGTAATATCATCAAACATCCACATCTGCCTATCCCAGGTCCTGGGTAAGGACTCGATAGGTAGACAAAATGCCAAATCCAGTCTAAACATCTGGCTGACTGTGCGATGATCCATAATAATATTAAAGTTGGAAGGGACCTTCCAACCCCCTGCTCAGACAGGAAACCCTATACCATTTCAGACAAATGGCTGTTCAGTGTCTTCTTAAAAACTTCCAGTGTTGGTGCATTCACCACTTCTAGAGGCAGGTTGTTCCACTGGTTAATTATTCTAATTGTCAGGAAGTTTCTCCTTAGTTTTGGGTTGCTTCTCTCTTTGATTAGTTTCCATCCGTTGCTTCCTGTCCTGCCTTCAGGCACTTTGGAAAATAGCTTGACTCCCTCTTCTTTGTGGCAGCCCCTGAGATATTGGAACACTGCTATCATGTCCCCCTTCATCCTTCTCTTCATCAAACTAGACATACCCAATTCCAGCAACCATTCCTTATATGCTTTAGCCTCCAGTCCCTTAATCATCTTTGTTGCTCTTCTCTGTACTCTTTCTAGAGTCTCAACATCTTTTTTACATTATGGTGTCCAAAACTAGATGCAGTATTCCAAATGTGGCCTTACCAAGGCATTGTAAAGTGGTTTTAATACTTTATGTGATCTTGATTCTATTCCTCTGTTAATGCAGCCTAGCACTGTGTTGGCCTTTTTGGCAGCTGCAGCACACTGCTGGCTCATATTTAAATGATTGTTCACTAGGACTCCAAGGTCCCTCTCTACTATTGAGCAAGGTACCCTATATACTATACATGCACATTTGGTTTTTCTTGCCTAAATGTAGAACCTTACTTTTTTCACCATTGAATTTCATTTTGTTAGATAGTGCCCAGTTTTCAAGTCTGTCCAGATCCTTCTGTATCTTAAGCCTGTCTTCTGGAGTGTTGGCTATTCCTGCCAGCTTGGTGTAATCTGCAAATTTGATGATTTCCCCATCTATATCTTCGTCCAAATCGTTGATGAAGATGTTGAAGATCACTGGGCCCATGCATGAGAGGTAGGATCTTCTAGACTAGAGAGACTGATCATTAAACTAATGTTATCATTTAGCAAATGTGTGGTTGCTATGATTATTAATTATATGATACTACACTTTTAAAATTTAATCACAGATTCCATAAAATATCTAATGCGTGCTGCACATTCTACCATA
Organism: Crotalus tigris; assembly: GCF_016545835.1. Classification (NCBI taxonomy): domain Eukaryota; kingdom Metazoa; phylum Chordata; class Lepidosauria; order Squamata; family Viperidae; genus Crotalus; species Crotalus tigris. The sequence continues at coordinate 98,572 of NW_024097628.1, forward strand.
TTAATAATTAATTTCTAGAAATGTTCCTACTGGCTAGCTAGAATTCTGCCTTATTTTGGCTGAAAAGGAATTCAGCAAAAAAAAAAAAAATTCAGTCAATAGGTCCTTCATAGAAGATATAATCTAATAAAATAATTATCAAGTAAAACATGTCTGTAATCTAAAATACAGTCTACAGTCTACAATCCATATACCTATATGGCTCTTGGCTATCCTTTCTAACTTAAACATTTTATAATGTTTATAATACGGTCTCACATGCATATGTGCAATTACATGAAGTGAATCATGTGAAAAACAGGAATTACTTTATATTGTGATACTTATGCATGTAGAATTGTTACATAAACTCCTAATATGTTACATACCTGCTTCAGCATGCAATATAAAATTTGCCACTGAAGTTAGAATTTTGTTCGTAAACCCCAAACTATCAGGTTGATATTGCACTGACAACCAGTTTGTTGTAATGGTTAGGCTAGAAATCAAGAGATTGTGATTTCTAGTCCTGCCTTGTGGATGAAGCCAGTGTGTGATCTTGGACCAATCACTTTCTCAGCCCTAAAAAGGAGGCAATGGTAATGCTTCTGAAAAACATTGCCAAGAAAACTAAAGGGGTTTGTCCAGGCAGTCTCCAAGAATCAGATACAATTTAATAGAAGAAAAAAAACTGTATTGGTTTATACCTAATACTAGAAAAAGAGGACCATATAATCTTTAGGAAAGTGACTACAGCATATGAGCAGGGAGGCTGTTATCCTCCTAATGTATAATGTCAGAGTAATATGTGACAATGTATGATAAATTACAAAAGAATTAAGCCCTTTGAAAACTCCAAAGGCAAGGTCTGCCTTTTTGGGGGGAGAGAGGGAAAGACAACTTGGACTTGCGGCTAGAATAACCACAGCGAGAGAGGAACCTGTATGTGTCTCCTTCATTTGCAACTGAAATTTAAATATGACTTTTCAATGATGGCTGTATAAAAATAGCACATAGATATATCAGGACATCACAGAAAAATAGAAAGCACTATTTTAAAAACGCAGCTGAAACTACTGTTTTAAAAGCATTCTCTCTCTCTCTGTGTGTGTGTGTGTGTGTGTGTGTGTGCAAGAGAGACAGAGAAAGAAATGGAAAAAGACTATTTTAAAATTGGAGAATCTTACCAGTTAAATAGAACAAGAAAGAGCAGAGTGGGAGATAGGAAGGAATAAGAGGCCAATCTATTGTGTTTTTTTAAAAGCATCCAAAGGCAAAAAAAAAAAAAAAAAAAAGAATTTAAATATTTGAAAAATTAGTATGGAACATATTTGGCTTCTGGCATTTTCTTTGTATATTTTTAATACACAAATATAGTTTTTAGCTACAGCCTTTTGTTCAAATTGACATTATGTAGATTGCTTGAGTACTGAATGTCCAGAAGCTGCATTAAAAGATGGAAAGGCAAGGATAGTTATGTTGGCATGACCAGTGTATGCATAAAGCTATTTTACGGTAAGAAGTTACTTTTAGACAGCCAAATACCACACACTACTCTTATGGCTAGCCTTAGAAAAATGTAAGAATCCATTTCCTATTTTCTGTTCTGCATTCTGGATGCTGTTTCCTTTCCCCCACCCTCCCCTTTTTCTTTTTATAGGCTAGCTCATTTCTTCACTGTGAAATACCTTAAAAGGTAACACAACATTCTGACTCGGGCAATAATTTATTACCCTAGTTAATCTTGTAAAATTGCCCTCTGGATGTAATAATTTGTTATTCTTTTATTAGGCCTTCTTCTGCATACCATGTTTATCATAAAGATGTCACCATTGTGATGCCTGGCAACCCAGGACAATTTTCTGTTGGTGTTTGCATACATTTTCCTGGGGGAGAGATCTGCTTGGGAGAGCTGTCAGTGTATTCTGATGTATGAGGAATAAAAGGAGCGCCTGCTGCAGACTCCAATAAGCCAGAGTCACAAGCTGAAAGCGGTGACTTGGGCATCACTATCCTGAGTTAGAAAATGTGTCAATTATCAGATAGACCGCCTAAGGGGATCGCCTGGGTCTAGGTCATAAAACTATCAGCACTGGGGAGGGGGCAGAATTGATGAGGAAGTAAGTTGCATTAATTGATAACAAGCTGGTCTTGGTGTCACTTTAAGCAGCAACTTGACAGTTTCCTGCTCTCAGAAGCTTTATTTTGACAGAAATTAAATAATAATAATAATCCTATGCAAAGCAGTATTCTCCTTCTTATCACTAAACCCTCCCTATCCAAGACACAAGCAATTATTTGACACACTTTAGGCATTACCTTAAAATGGTTCTTGGACTAGTGGAAATGAAAATGAAATCAGGCTAATATTTTATAGCCATTTGCTTATTATTGAAATTCTCAATATTGCTGTGAAACTATTTGTGTGTGCAAAGCAGCAGGGACCACTTAGGCCTGTAGCCCCAGGCCTGATTCATAAAAGCTTTATATGCCATTTATGTAGGTTTCTATGGCGTTTATTGGAGGTAATATATATTTTTGTTCTTATGGGTATTGTGTGTGTGTGTGTGTGTGTGTGTGTGTGTGTGTGTGTGTGTGTTTTACATAAATGTATGGATTCAGCTCACAGCCTTGAAGAAATAAAAGGACTCAAGGATGGTTTCGATTCAGATAATAACAGGAATAATAACAGTAATAATTGCAGTATTGTTATTTAGAAACAAATGGAACTCTTTGTTGGATAACAGTTTATATCTACAATTGAATTAATCTAAACCACCTCCTTTGAAAGCTTTGACATAGTTATCTGGGAGTAAATCTCGTTGAATTTTGAGCAGATGGAACAATAAAAATGCTTTGAATGCATTTAGTCATGAACTAATAATGCAAGTAATGAATAGATTTTCATCTGTTTCAGGTATATGTCTTAATTTCTATCCATTTTTAGAGAAGCCTAAATTTCATAATTTATATTTTGCTAAGATATTCCAAGTTCTATCAAAGATTTAATCTACACTTTCTTCAATTTCCATCCACTCTGCTGGGTGTTCTCACATTTCTTCTGTCTGCTTCATTCCCACAACCATCTTGGGAATTAGATTCTGCTGAAAAAAAAAGACCAAACAAACAAAAGAAGACTCAAAAAAGAAAAAAAAAACCCTCTTTATGTTTTAAATTTAATTAGAGGGTAGTATCCCAGCCTTATTTTTGGCAGCAGAACAGCTGTTTCTACAATATTTGAACTGCAGAGTTCCTATAGCTATCATTCAACTTGCCCATTTTGTTTGATGAACAAATTCAAGCCCAATAATTTTCCCATCACCCTACACTAAATCACTTGTGTCCTCGCATCCACCTAAGAGTCATATACATGCTGAAGCATGTTTCCACACATGAAAGAATAATGTGAATGCATAGATACTTTTTTCAAAGGCAGATCCCAACCCAACCAATTATCCACCCACCCCCTTTTGTGATTTGAAACCATAACTGATACAAAGGAGAAGCAAACAAGGGAGCAGTATTTTGCCCTTGAGATGTCTGAGGGGTTGTGGGTTTTGTTTTGTTTTTTAGAATAATGTAATTATATGCAGCAATGGGCAGTGGCTGAGCCATCCTGGTGAAAATTATGAGTACACCCTGTATCTCATTTAAAAGGCCCCAGGTTGGGAAAGGCTGTTTCTATATGTTTGAAGCCCATTCCAACCATAATGTGAACACATGTAGTCTAAAGCCCAAAATTTAACCTTTTTCTTTGTTATGTTATATATAGTCAGATGACATAAATTATATTTCAGGAAATCTGCATATCATCTCACTGATAAAGAATGGCATAGTTTTCTTAGCAGAAAACCTTTTAAAATTAAATTATATAAAGATATAATTTATATAACCCTGGGTACTGAAGCTGATATTGTTTTTTTCTGTTTTTCACCTCTCTATCCATGTGCTCTTCCTGGACTGTTCTTGTTTTTCCTTGAAGTGTAACTGAAGCATTGGTAGACAGTCAAGGAAGCTGCAGACTTCTAGACAGATGACTGGATAATGAAAAATTATCTTTAAACTCCATCTGATATTTATACTGAACTTTTCTTTTCCTTTGAAAAGAATTCAGAAGCTACTTTTCCCAATCAAATTAAAAGAGAATTCATTTCTGCACAGCTATACCTGATCTAAGCAATCTAAAGATGATATGAATTGTCCACTTTTCTAAGAACAAGTTTAATTTTTTATATTGAATAAAATAGTGCAAATTGGCTAAATCACAGTATAACAACTAACGAATATGGTTACTATTTTATAAAATATTGCTATCACTTTTTTTTACTTAAACTTGCAAGATTTCTTTGAATTTCTACCGGAGACTAATAGAAAATGATGTTTGATGGTGCTTAAATTTAAAGTGTGTCATTTTATAAAGCATTGGACTCGTTTTAAGTTTTTTTTTAACCTCTTGACATGTGTCACGATTTAGAATTCTGCTCTCATGGGATGAACGCCAGATTATATGGTATAGTATTTTTATCCTCTGTATTTTCACTGTAGAAGCATACAACATCAAAGAAGAGGAAGATCATTCACATCAGCAGAAGATGAAATAGGACTATAATATGCTTGCTTTGATCTTTCCTTCTAATAATTATCTTGGCTACATGCATATACTGAAAGTAAGATTTGAATTAATAAAAGCAATAGATCCTAGCAAATGTAAGAAGGGTCTTTGAATACTAACATGGGCTATCTTTAACAAGATAAACTGCAATTGAATTTACAAACTTGTAGATTTTTCTTTTAAAGGTTATAATCCTCACATGTTATTCCTCCATAAATTTGCTAGCACTATCTTCAGTAACAGCCAGAAGACGTTGTTTCTTCCAAGCCCCTCTGTATTATATAGCATTTAGCTAACATTAATTCAATTTAGTTAAAACACAAATTCTGTATCTAGGGAAATATATCTGAATATCTAATATTGAAATAAGACACAAGAGTACATTACTGCTTTTATGAGTTACAGTAAAGCTTACAGAGCCACATAGTTAGCTACTATTTGAAAAGTATGCTTAGATATCTATATGGTCTAATCAAACAGATCTCTTTTTCTGTTGTCTCTAGACTGTGAAATAGCATAGCTTTAAATAAAAATATACATCAAGTTTTAAATATACAATCTATTTGCATTGTGTTTTTGTACACAAACCTATTCTAATATTATTCCAAGAAAGGCATAATTCCTTATAGGAAAAATAGGCCAAACACTCCATACCTCTGAAAACATTATATTCATGGATTATATTACTTTTTAAATTGTTTTTGCTCTAAAAATATTACTCTTTATTTTGTTTGCTTGTTCAGATCTTTCTCTTGTGCATGTAAAAATAAAAATATAAATAAAGTGGGACATGTTTTTAAAATCACTTTAAAATCACAGTGAGGCAAAAGCTATCAGGATATGAATAGTTATTATATTTTTGTTTCAAATCTGATAATCTTTATTGACCACTTGCATATAGATTGATATCTGGCAGTGGTTAGTCAGGAATATGTTATTGGTTTCCATAAGCATATAGTTCTGAATTTTTCACTTAAGAGAAATGAGTAATCCACTAGACAGATTGACTTGGAAGACAGCATGGATTAAAAATGTGTCTTCTCTTAATACAATGAATGCACACCTCCAAAAATTCTTTGAACAGACCCTTTCTATTAAACAGCACAGGGTCCTGTTTTCCTTACTATCCTAACCAAAGGTTAAGAAATGTTCTTTTAATATGAGGTTACCAGGGCATTAATGTAACAGGCCAATGTGCAGAAAGAAAGCGCTTTGAAGAAAGGCTCTTCACATCAACAAGAATCTCACTCTCTTTTAATCTTCTGACTTACCTGTCAGTGGACAGGGAGTCATGAGAGAGAAAGGTTTGAATCAGGCAGAAGGCTAGCAATAGCTTTGTTAAGGACTGTGTAGTTCTAATTGAAGCAACAGTTAGAACTAAACACTCCATGCATTCCAGTGTTCAGTCGGATAGAGGAGCAAAAGGGAACATTTTTGAGCAGGTGTAATAGCAGCAGCAGAGACATTCCAACAAAGAACTCATGTTGTACTAAAAGTCAGATATTTACAGAGACATAAAAAGTGCCTTGGCAATCCTAATTGGCCCTTTGCCCTGGGACTCAAATGTTCTCAGTAGCTCATAGCCCTGCCAACCCAAATTCAGAACTCTGGAGTGTTTTTTCTCCATCAGACTTGCCAGGTTCTTTATAGCTGAAAGAAGAAAAAAAATAAAAGAATAAGGTCACTGTAGTTAGACAGCATTGGGAAACCTTCCTCTATAAGCAAATTAGATACAAAGAAACAAAGAAAACAAAACAATCAACACACCTTGAATGGCTATTGCACAATCAATCCACCCTGATGAACAATAGCTAACAGTGGTATACATGGATTTAGATTCCTATCAAGTAGCTTCACCAGAGATGTTATATTAGAGTAAGACTGATCTGTGTCAGTGTGAATCAGGCTGGAAAGTTTACTTGTATTGCTTGGCTTTAAAAGGTAATTCAGCTTAAATGAAGCTTTTTTAACACTGACAAGTGGTGTTCAAGACTTGATTTTTTTTTCTGAGCTGCATTAAATGACTGCAGTGTCATTAAAAGGCAACAATGAAAATAATCAAAATAAATAAATAAGCAAAATAATTCAATTCGATCTTAGACAAACTTCTATTGCATGGAATAAATTACATGGAATTGCAAATGATGTGAAGTTACCTAAAAAGTCCATTCTTTGTACATCAGTGCAGAAAAATATCAGTAGAATGTTAGAAAATGATGCCAAGGAGCACTTTAGAATATAGAGTGATTTCATTTATTGTAAAATATACGATTTGACATTTATGTAAGTAATTGTTTAGTGTGCATATTTTGTTTCTAAGATTTTCCATATTTTCCTGGATATATAAAAGAGACTGCAACTTTATCTGTGCTATTAGTTAATATTTTATTGTACAGCTCTGATGACATCATTCATTTTACAATCTGTTTTATCTCTATAATTATATGATTATAAACAAAATGAAGACCTTGCATGCCCCTGTATTACTGAGATCATACTTATTTTAATTATAAATATTTTTAGAAAATACATTGTTTGTCATAAAAAGCCTCTTTTTAAACTGAACCTATATCAACAATGCATAGCTCATTTGTGCTAACATATATGGTGCACCCACTGATCCATTAGAAACACTGACATTAACATAGAAATTGCTTCCATTATTTGAATATGCTTATAACCATTAAGAGTTTGATTCTGGACTAGAAACACACAGATTTTTATAGTTCTGCATTATCAAAGCAATTCAAAATTACTCCTATAATGCTATCATATAGAATATTAACATTTGGACCTTACTGCTATATATGCTATATCAGTCCTGTGCAATACACAATTATTGCACTGTTAACTAACATAACCATTATTTTTCCATAGAAAATATATTAATATTGTCAGAGCCTTTCCACATCTTACAGTTAGCATCCATGCATCAGAACAAGTTTTTTGCAAACAATACAGTAATATCGTATTCCCTAAAAAACCTATTCATTAATTATAAGTACAAAAAGGATATTATTGGCTATTAGAATTTGGGAAGAATTGATTTGGCCTTCATGACTCATTGGATAAGCTAATAAAGATGCTTATCTGACCTTAATTTGTTTATATCTTGACAGTTTGCATTTAATAATAATAATAATAATAATAATAATGCTAACAACTGGGAAAACCTACCTAATAATGAAAAATCCAGCAAAAGGGGCAACACCAGGTAACTACAGGCCAATTACCTGCTTACCAACAACTTTCAAATTACTAACTGGTGTAGGAGCTGATGCAGTGCAACAGCATCTAGTTGAAAACAATCTCTTTCCACCTGAGCAGAAAGAAAACCGCCCCAATAGCAGAGGAACAAAAGATCAACTCCTAATAGACAAAATGATCTTGGAAAACTGCAAGAGAAGGAAGACCAATCTGAATGTGGCATGGATTGACTACAAAAAGGCATTTGACTCTCTGCCACATGATTGGATAATAAAGTGCCTAGAAATAACAGGAGTCAGTAGAAACATCAGAAAATTTGTGCAAAGATCGATGGCACAATGGAAGACACAGTTGCAGATCAATGGTGAGAAGCTGGGAGAGGTTAATATCAAGAGAGGAATATTTCAAGGAGATTCATTATCACCATTACTATTTGTTATTGCACTGTTTCCTCTGTCAACAATACTGAATAACTCAGGACATGGCTATCAAACATCAAAAACATCTGCCAGACTATCCCACCTCCTTTATATGGATGATCTGAAGTTGTATGGAAAAACATCATCTGAAATAGAATCGCTGCTCAACACTGTCCGTATATATAGCCAAGATATTGTAATGGAGTTTGGCTTGGACAAATGTGCCACACTTACTATCAAACAAGGAAAAATAATGAAAACTGAAGGAATCAAGATGCCCCACGAAAATAACATTAAGAGTCTGGATGAGGAAGAGTACTACAAATACTTGGGTATCCTTCAAGCTGACAACATCAAGCACACTGAAGTCAAGAAAAAGATTAGAGGTGAATACATCAAGAGAGTGAAGATCTTAAAATCCAAACTCAATGGAGGAAATACCATAAAGGCAATCAACACCTGGGCAATCCCAGTCATTAGGTACACAGCTGGAATAGTGGACTGGACTCAAGCAGAACTAAAAGCAATGGATAGGCAGACCAGAAAAATAATGACAATGAATCATGCCCTTCATCCACGCAGTGACATTGATAGACTTTATCTACCAAGGCAAATAGGTTGGCGTGGAATGCTACAAGTACATCAGATGGTTGAAGAAGAAAAAATGGCTTTGGAAGAATATCTGAAGAACAATGATGAAGATGCACTGAAATAGTATATCAGGAAGGACTTACTAACTACTGGAGAGACCAAACTGGCCATACAAGAAAGACCAAATGAAGAACAGAATAGAGGCATGGGAAGACAAAGCACTACATGGCCAATACATGAAAAAAATAGCTGGGAAAGCAGATAATAATAAAACCTGGCAATGGCTAAGAGCAGGAAAATTGAAGAAAGAGACCGAGGGACTAATTCTGGCTGCACAAGACCAAGCCTTAAGGACAAATGCATACAAAGTCAAAATTGAGAAGACAGCAACAGACAGTAAGTGCCGCCTATGCAAAGAAGCTGAAGAAACAGTGGACCACTTGGTAAGCTGTTGCAAGAAGATTGCACAGACTGATTACAAGCAGCGGCATGACAAAGTAGCAACAATGGTGCATTGGAAGATCTGCAAAAAATATCATTTGCCTGTAAGCAAAAACTGGTGGGATCATAAAATAGAGAAAGTCATAGAAAATGATAAAATTAAACTGCTCTGGGACTTCAGAATTCAAACAGACAAGCACCTGCAACATAACACCCCAGACTTAACAATTGTCGATAAGAAAGACAAAAAAGTCGATAGTGGACGTGGCAGTGCCTAGAGACAGCAGAATAGACGAGAAAGAACTGGAGAAGATAACAAAATACAAAGACCTACAAATAGAAATAGAAAGACTGTGGCAAAAGCAAGCAAGGGTAGTACCAATAGTCATAGGCTCCTTGGGTGCAATCCCAAAACAATGGAGCACCACTTGAACACCATTGGCATTGACAAATTCGCTATTAGTCAATTGCAAAAGGCAGCCT